>NW_016881383.1:0-586 GCF_001698545.2 Rhinopithecus bieti | reverse complement strand
CAACTCCCTTTTTGCTGTTCCTTTCGCTATTTGAAGCTCAGTAGCAGCAAATCATATGCATGAAGCAGGTGTTTTCTGGCTGGGTCACTTTGCTTAAGATGTTAAAAGGTCACCTAAGCATAATCACAATTGTTTATGGTAGACCAAGTCCAGACATCTCTAAGGTTAGGTACACATCATGGTATTAAGTATGCTTCAGATTATCTTTGTTTGAGGAAATGTTAACATTGAAATTGTGTGTCTTGATATTTTTGATCACTAAAGTATCGGAGACAATATGATGGATGGACATAGTATACATTTGCATCTTTCCTAATCCTTAAGTGAGCCTGCAGGATCATAATTCAGAAGAAGCTCATCAATGAGCCATTGAGGATAGAAATGAGTGAAGGACAAACCTCTATTTTTACTTACTCTGTATCCCTAGAGTGTTTTGTTACAAACAGATTCCATCTTCTCTAAGTTCCTTTGACTAAAACCTTCTCTTCACTTTTAGGGACTATATTAGGTGAACTCGTTATTATATTCCCTGTTGTATTAACTAAGCTTTTCCTTCAGTAACGCAATTTATTTTATCTTGAAATTA
>NW_016881382.1:0-349 GCF_001698545.2 Rhinopithecus bieti | reverse complement strand
AAGAACAGCTCAGCAGTACATCCCAAAGGGTGCTATCCTGAAGCGGCTGTGCTGGGCAAGGGACACGTTTCCTAGTCACAGAGGTTTTAATTCTTTACCACTCACCGGCCCTGTGCCTCGGTTTCCCCCACTGTGGCACAGTGTAAAAATCCCATCTTGAAGGCTAGGAACCCAGAAATGTCACCACACCTGGTGAAATGGGGGGTGAAACTCCTTGCCTTGGACCTCTTGCTCCACGACTGATGTCCACTGGGACATGGCCAGGCCAGCATCCTGGAGAGGGCAGCATTCCCTGCCTGGGGAACCTTGTTCCCTGTTAGGGATCACTGGAGTTGAGGCCCCTAATGGA
>NW_016881381.1:0-2230 GCF_001698545.2 Rhinopithecus bieti | reverse complement strand
ACTCGTATTAAAATAATCTAATTTTGCTTATTTCTAAAGCTACTTATAAGTTTTTTAAAGGGCATTTCAGTCAAGATAAGAAAAAAAGAGAGGGCTTTCAAATTACCGTAGTTCCATGACAACCAACAAGCTATCCTGTACACCTAAGAGTCATCTCTTTTGGAAATGTTAATTTAGTTTTGCTTGACTAGCAATTGCTTAGGGTGATTTAACAATTGCTTTAGTTAATTAAAAGTTAGATAGTCTACGAAGAAAAGAATTAGATCAAGGTTTACAAAAGTTAGGCTCTCAGATCAAACAGGTCGAAATCTTGAGCTCAGAGGAATAACAGAAGGTATCTTTGACATAAAAATTTTGCTTTGTCTGCTGTGTGTGAGCCAGGAAAAGCCGAGGGGGAAGAAAAGCCTTTAAATACCTTTTACTAAAATGCTTTCTTACCTGCATTGACTAATCAAGTAAATCAGACAAACAAATAAAAAGATAAATTTATTGCCGGAATTCAAGGCCACTGGGATATTTTGTTTTTCTACACAATTTAGTTGGTGCTATCTAAAATGAAAACGTTTGAATATTTAACCCCTATACTAATTGAAAACTCGAAGGATAAAAGAGGTTTCTAAAATCAAACTGCTGTGGAAACTGCCTTACCCAAAGCTTTGGTCCACAGCCTTCATAAGATCACCTATCAGGGCAAATACAATTTAGCCATGTGAACAGCTCCCATTTTGTCAGAAATATAATTTGGATTCAACTGTCCTTTTATAAAGTGGTAAGTTTAAATTACTATGTTTTGCTGTCTCATGATTAACATTTCAAAATGAAAGCTAAAGAATCTGCTTTGATGTATTCATGTTGTCTGTATGTTTTATGTTATATGTATGTATTTTCTACCGAAATATATCAAAGAGCTAATTAATTAATTAATTGACTTAAAGGGAAAATTAAGCACTTCAATCAAGTATTTTATCAAAACATAACAGTCACTTGAAAGTTTTTAAGTTCACATGACTTGGGTAAATGTTTGATAAGTAAACCAATTTTAAAATTGTTGATAAAATAAAGACAGAAATGTCTTAATAATTGTCAGCATACATTTGTGCCTCAGTTTACTGGTCAGGCAGTTTTACGTTTATCTTGGTTAGATATTTTAAGGAGTCAGTGTTTGACATGAATGTCATAGAACTATGAATCCACCCTAAAAAGAGAATGATCTTTGTTTATGTAACTCCTTGATAAGTAATAATAATTGAATATTGTTGATTTAATGAAAGCAGCTACATTTTCTGAATTATTGGCAAGATACTGAAGTATTTAACTTTATGGTTCTTAGTTGGGTGAGGAATGCTTAATAGTCACAGTCTATAAAAATGGCTAACAAGGAAATAGCCTGAAATAATTACTAGCCTTGTCTAATATCTTAGTTTTCATAAGTAACATAGTTATAGTTGTTAAAAATAAATTAGGTGAACTTAAATGGCATAATCATTTATAAATGAATTCTTCTTAGTTTCAAAAAATCTCTTTGATAACTTAAAATCTTAAAGTTACATTAAATTAAGTAACAGATACTTATTAAGTATCTGGGCCATTTCAAAATAAGATAAAATATTGAAAAAAATTGCTGAACATAAATATAAGTCTGTTCTTGGCTTCTTAAATTTTATAGAAAAACAAATATATTTGGGTTCATTAATACACATTAAAATTATGAGAAAACATGTTTCCAAAATAATAAAATCATTCTTATCTATAAAATACAGATATGGAACAGTTCAAAATTTCTTGCTTCTTACACTTTCATTAGAAATTAATGTTACTAAGAGTTTGAATTTTATTGCGGGGCGGAGCAAGATGGCCGAATAGGAACAGCTCCAGTCTCCAACTCCCAGCGCGAGAGACACAGAAGACCGGTGATTTCTGCATTTTCAACTGAGGTACTGGGGTCATCTCACTAGGGAGTGCCGGACAATCGGTGCTGGTCAGCTGCTGCAGCCTGACCAGCAAGAGCTGAAGCAGGGCGAGGCATTGCCTCACCTGGGAAGCGCAAGGGGGAAGGGAATCCCTTTTCCTAGCCAGGGGAACTGAGACACACAACACCTGGAAAATCGGGTAACTCCCACCCCAATACTGCACTTTAAGCAAATGGGCACACCAGGAGAATATATCCCACATCTGGCCGGGAGGGTCCCACGCCCACGGAGCCTCCCTCATTGCTACCACAGCAGTCTAC
>NW_016881380.1:0-1644 GCF_001698545.2 Rhinopithecus bieti | reverse complement strand
TAGAGAGGATGTGGAGAAATAGGAACACTTTTACACTGCTGAGGGGACTGTAAACTAATTCAACCATTGTGGAAGACAGTGTGGCGATTCCTCAGGGATCTAGAACTAGAAATACCATTTGAACCAGTCATCCTGTTACTGGGTATATAACCAAAGGATTATAAATCATGTTGCTGTAAAGACACATGCACACGTATGTTTATTGTGGCACTATTCACAATAGCAAAGACTTGGAAGCAACCCAAATGCCCAAAATGCAGCCATAAAAAAGGATGAATTCATGTCCTTTGTAGGGACATGGATGAAGCTGGAAACCATCATTCTCAGCAAACTATCACAAGGACAAAAAACCAAACACCACATGTTCTCACTCATAGGTGGGAATTGAACAATGAGAACACTAGGACACAGGAAGGGGAACATCACACACTGGGGCCTGTTGTGGGCTTGGGTAGCAGGGAGGGATAGCATTAGGAGATATACATAATGTAAATCATGAGTTAATGGGTGCAGCACACCAACATGGCCCATGTTTATATATATATATGTAACAAACCTGCACATTGTGCACATGTACCCTAGAACTTAAAGTATAATTTAAAAAAAGATTTAAAAAAAAACAAATTCAGTTAAGTGGAGGGTACAAAATCAACATTAACAATTAGTGGTATTTCTATATGCCAACAGTGAACAATGTGAAAAAGAAATTAAAAGATAGTCCCATTTAAAACGGTCACATATATAAAATTAAATACCTTGAAATTAACCAAAGACATGAAAGATGAAAACTGTAAAACACTGATGAAAGAAATTGAAGAGTATAGCAAAAAATAAAACAATATTCAATGTTCATGGATTGGAAGAATCAATACTGTTAAAATTGCCATACTTCCCAAAGCAATCTACAGATTCAATGCAATCTTTGTCAAATTACCAATGACAATCTACACAGAAATAGAAAAAAAATACAAAAATTTATATGGAACCAAAAAAGATCCAGGATAGCTATCCTAAGCAAAAAGAACAAAAGCAGAGGATTCCCATTACCTAACTTCAAATTTTACTACAGAGCTATAGTAACCAAAGCAGCATGTTACTGGTGTAAAAACAGACACATGGACCAATGGAACATAATAGATAACCCAGAAATAAATCCACACACCTACAGTTAACTCATTTTTGACAAAGGTGCCCAGAACATATGTAGAGGACTATGTGCTCGCAAACGAGACGTTCCCGATAAGTCCTGCTCTTGCAAACGAAGCAGGGCATCCCTTCCCTGCAAACAGGGAGGACAAAGGAGCCAGTTGAAAACAGCAGACCCTGGGGGCTTGTTTATGTGTAAACATCTTGAAAATCCAGAAAGTCAGGGAAAGGTCAGAAAAACAACAATGTGTCTTGTGACTTGGTAACATTCCACAAACGACTATATAAAATAAAGCAGAGCATGTCATTCGGTGCGGCCGCCATGTTTGTCTTGTCTTGTGTTGTCTTGGGTGTTCATTCCTTTGTTTAGGAAACATGCAGACCCCAACATCTGGCACAGCAAGCAGGGTCCATGGCTCCATGAGAGCAAGGAACCGGAGGGGGAGCACCCCGGACAGGTAAATAAATAAAGGGGGACCCACGGGAAAATTATGAGGA
>NW_016881379.1:0-349 GCF_001698545.2 Rhinopithecus bieti | reverse complement strand
TGTATAACAGATCAGCAATGATGTTATCATGACTGTTGGATATGAATAACTGAATATATTCCCTCACTGTGAATGGATCAGTTACTTATATCACGCTGTTCAAAGAATAGTTATATAGAAAACAGATCACTTCTACCAAGGTAACCAAATTATAGGATTCTGATACACAGAACATTCAGTGATGAGACTCTAGACAAAAATGAATAATGTTCTTGAGTTACAATGACCTGATCCATAGGCTGACAGAGGAGGAGAATGGAAGAAAGCTCTAGGAAGATAAGATTTGATGGATGACCATGAATTTCTTGGCATTTCAAGGAAGGTGAATTCAGAGAAAAAAAAGAAAGTC
>NW_016881378.1:0-940 GCF_001698545.2 Rhinopithecus bieti | reverse complement strand
AAGAAGACAAGAAATAACTAAGATTAGAGCAGAACTGAAGGAGATAGAGACGGGAAAAAACCCTTAAAAAAAAATCAATGAATCCAGGAGCTGTTTCTTTTGAAAAGATTGACAAAATAGATAGACTGCTAGCTAGACTAATAAAGAAGAGAAGAGAGAAGAATCAAATGGATGCAATAAAAAGTGATAAAGGGAATATCACCACTGATCCCACAGAAATACAAACTGCCATGAGAGAATACTATAAACACCTCTATGCAAATAAACTAGAAAATCTAGAAGAAATGGATAAATTCCTGGACACATACACCCTCCCAAGACTAAACCAGGAAGAAATTCAATCTCTGAATAGACTGCTAACAGGCTCTGAAATTGAGGCAGTAAATAATAGCCTACCCACCAAAAAAAGTCCAGGACCAGATGGATTCATAGCCGAATTCTACTAGAGGTACAAAGAGGAGCTGGTACCATTCCTTCTGAAACTATTCCAATCAATAGAAAAGAGGGAATCCTCCCTAAGTCATTTTATGAGGCCAACATCATCCTGATACCAAAGCCTGACAGAGACCCAACAAAAAAAGAGAATTTTAGACCAATATCTCTGATGAACATCAATGCGAAAGTCCTCAATAAAATACCGGTAAAGCGAATCCAGCAACACATCAAAAAGCTTATGTGCCACGATCAAGTCGGCTTCATCCCTGGGATGCAAGACTGGTTCAACATATGCAAATCAATAAATGTAGTCCATCACATAAACAGAATCAAAGACAAAAACCACATGATTATCTCAATAGATGCAGAAAGGCCTTCGACAAAATTCAACAGCCCTTCTTCCTAAAAACTTTCAACAAACTAGGTATTGATGGAACGCATCTCAAAATGCTAACAGCTATTTATGACAAACCCATAGCTAATATCATACTGAATGGGCAAAAAC
>NW_016881377.1:0-3701 GCF_001698545.2 Rhinopithecus bieti | reverse complement strand
CATGTGTATGTACGTATATATATGTATGTGTGTGTATGTGTGTATATGTGTGGGTATGTATATGTGTCTGTATGCATCTGTGTGTATGTGTATGTATATATGTTTGTGTGTGTATATGTGTGTGTTTGTATGTGTGTGTGTGTATGTATATGCAAGCATACCTTGTTTTGTTGCACTTCACTTTATTGCATTTCACAGATGCTTGCATTTTTTACAAATTGAAGGTTTGTGACTACCATGCCCACAGCAAGTCTGTGGGCTCTATTTTCTTAACAGCATGTGCTCACTTCATGTCTCAGTCTCACAATTTGGTAATTCTCACAATATTTCAAATCTTTTCATTATTATCATATTTGTTATGGTGGTCTGTGGTCAGTGGTCTTTGATGCTGCTATTGTAATTGTTTTAGGGTGCTACAAACCATGTCCATATAGGATGGTGGACAAATGTCCTGTGTGTTCTTACCTACTTGACCAGCTATTTGTTAACTCATTTGTTTCCCTATTCTCAGGCCTTCCTATTCCTTAAGACATAATATTGAAATTAGGCCAATTAATAATCCTACAATGGCCCGTAAGTCCTCAAGTGAAAGAAAGAGTTACATGTCTCTCACCTAAAATTAAAAGCTAGACATGATTATGCTTTGTGAGGAAGGCATGTGGAAAGCTGAGATAGGCTGAAAGCTAGGCCTTTTGTGCCAAACAGTCAAGTTGTGAATGCAAAGGAAAAGTTCTTGAAGGAAACTAAAAGTGCTACTCCAGTGAACACATGAATAAGCGAAACAGCCTTATTGCTAATATGAAGAAAGTTATAGAAGTCTGGATAGAAGCACAAATCAGCCACAACCTTCCCTTAAGCCAAAGCCTAGCACTGAGTAAGGCCTACACTGTCTCTTCAATTCTATGAAGGCTGGGCGATTTGAGAAAGTTAGAGAAGAAAATTTGAAGCTAGCAGAAACTGGTTCATGAGGTTGAAGGGAAAAGCCATCTCCATAACATAAAAGTGCAAGTGCTTAGCATCAAGTTATCCAGAAGATCCAGCTGAGATAACTGATGAAGGTGGTTCCAGATTTCTATCGGAAGAAAATACCATCTAGGACTTTCATAGATAGAGAGGAGAAGTCAATGCCTGCTTTCAAATCTTCAAAGGACAGGTTAACTCTCTTTTTAGGGGCTAATGAAGCTGGTGACTTTAAGTTGAAGCCACATCTCTTTTACCGTTCTTAAGATCCTAGAGTCCTTAAGAATTATGTTAAATGTACTCTGCCTGTGCTCTAGAAATGGAACAACAAAGCCTGGATGACAGCACATTTCTTAACAGCAAGGTTTAGTGAGTATTTAAAGCCCATTGCTGCGACCTACTGCTCAGAAAAAAAGATTCCTTTCAAAATATTACCACTCATTGATAAGTACCTGGTCACCCAAGAGCTCTGATGGAGATGTGCCAGGGGATTAATGTTTTCATGCCTGCTAATACAATATTTGCTCTGCAGCGTATGGATCAAGGAGTAATTTTGACTTTCAAGTCTTATAATTTCAGAAGTACATTTCTTAAGTCTGTAGCTCCCATAGACAGTGATTCCTCTGAGGGACCTGGGAAAAGTAAAATGAAAGCCTTCTGGAAAGGATTTACCATTTTAGATAGCATTAAGAACATGCATGATCCATGAGAGAAGGTATAATAAAAATATCAACATTAGCAGGAGTTTGGAAGAAGCTGATTCCAACTTTCATGGATGACTTTGAGGGCTTCAAGACTTCAGTGGAAGAAATAACTGCAGATGTGGTAAAAATAGCCAGAGAACTAGAATTAGAAGTGGAGCCTGAGGATGTGACTAAATTGCTGCAATCTCGTGATCAAACATGAACGGATGAGGACTTGCTTCTTATGGATGAGCAAAAACAGTGGTTTCTTCGAGACGGAATCTGCTGTTAGTGAAGACGCTGTGAACATTGTTGAAATGACAACAAAGCAATTTGGAATATTATGTCAACTTAGTTGATTAGGCAATAGCAAAGACTGAGAGAATTTACTCCAATTCTGAAGGAAGTTCTACTGTAGGTAAAATACTATCTGACAGCATTGCATGACATAGAGAAATTCTTCATGAAAGAATGCATCAATGCACTGATGCATCTTTGCATCGATCGATGCAGAATACATTGATCAATGCACCAAACTTCATTATTGAATTATTTTGAGGAATCGTTACAGCCACCTCAATTTTCAGCAACTGCCACCCTGATCAGTCAGCAGCCATCAACACTGAGGCAAAACCCTCCACCAGCAAAATTTATTGTGAATGTGCTGAGGGCTCAGATGGTCATTAGCATGTTTTAGCAATAAAGTATGTTTTACTTAAGTACTTTTTTTAGTCATAGTGCCATTGCACACTTAAAAGACCATAGTATAGTGTAAACGTAACATGTTTGTACAGGAAAACCAAAAAATTCATTTAACTCACTTTATTATTGTGATACTTGCTTTATTGAGTTGGCCCAGAATGGAACCCACAATATCTCCAAAATATGCTGTTATGAGGAAAACTTGGGACTGTAATATCCCCTTGAAACTAGGAAGGAGCCAAGAGACCAAAGAATGACTCAGACAAATTCTGCTTGGTGAATAGATGAGTTTATTAAGACAGATAGGGCACTCCTGGGTGGTGCAGGGCTGCTCTAGGGATCTGCATCACTCCTGTCTCTAAGCTACTTTTAAGCTAATTTTCTGGCTCTTTGCTTACTATGTGTGTGTGAAGACACTGTTTTCCTTGGTAGGTTCTCAGATACTCTCCGAGGTGTTTGGGCTCTCAGGGACATCCACTCCTTGGCTGAGCACCATGGTCTTGGCTCACTGTCTGGTCTTCAGGGTTCAGGCAGTGGACATACATCCTTAAGTAACCCTGTGGGGACCTGTCATACTACATATGCTTGTATTGAATATATGTAAGCCAATAAGCCTAGTGAATCTTTTAAAAATAAAAATAATTACCTTTGCTATTTCCTTATTTAGTATATTTCTTCCCTCCACTCTCCAAAACAGTCTTGCTCTGTCCCCTAGGCTGGAATGCAGTGGCATGATCTTGGCTCATGGCAACCTCTGCCTCCCAGGTTCAAGTGATTCTCCTGCCTCAGCCTCCTAAGTAGCTGGGATTACAGGCGCCCACCACCACGCTCGGCTAAGTTTTGTATTTTTAGTAGAGACGGGGTTTCAACATGTTGGCCAGGCTGGTCTCGAACTCCTGACCTCAAGTGATCCTCCCACCTCGGCCTCCCAAAGTGTTGGGATTACAGGCGTGAGCCACTGTGCTCGGCTTATTTCTCCATGTTTAAGTGAAAAGTAACGGCAATAAAAGCCAAAACTGACAAATGGGATCTAATTAAACTGAAGAGCTTCTGCACGGCAAAAGAAACCACCATCAGAGTGAACAGGTAACCTACAGAATGGGCGAAAATTTTTGCAATCTACTCATGTGACAAAGGGCTAATATCCAGAACCTACAAGGAACTCAAACAAATTTACAAGAAAAAAACAAACAACCCCATCAAAAAGTGGGCAAAGGATATGAATAGACACTTCTCAAAAGAAGACATTCATACAGCCAACAGACACATGAAAAAATCCTCATCATCCCTCGCCATCAGAGAAATAAAAATCAAACCCACAAGGAGATCCCATCTCACCCCGGTTAGAATGGCAAT
>NW_016881376.1:0-1402 GCF_001698545.2 Rhinopithecus bieti | reverse complement strand
CTGGAGTGCATTGGCATGATCTTGGCTCACTGCACCCTCTGCCTCTTGGGTTCAAGTGATTCTCCTGCCTCAGTTTCTGGAGTAGCTGGGATTACAGGCGCCTGCCACCTTGCCCGGCTAGTTTTTTGTATTTTTTAGTAGAGACGGGGTTTCACCGTGTTAGCCAGGATGGTCTCAATCTCCTGACCTCGTGATCCGCCCGTCTCGGCCTCCCAAAGTGCTGGGATTACAGGCTTGAGCCACTGCGCCCGGCCTATTTTTATTTTTATTTATTTATTTTTTTGAGACAGAGTCTCGCTGTTTCAGGCTAGAGTGTAGTGGTGTGATCTCGGCTCACTGCAACCTCCACTTCCCAGGTTCAAGTGATTCTTGTGCCTCAACCTCCCAAGTAGCTGGGACTACAGGTGCTTGCCACCATGCCCAGCTCATTTTTGTGCTTTTAATAGAGACGGGGTTTCACCATGTTGGACAGGCTTGTCTTGAACTCCTAGCCTCAAGTGATCTGCCTGCCCCTGCCTCCCAAAGTGCTAGGATTACAGGTGTGCACCACCATGGCCCCCTAACTTTTGTATTTTTTGTAGAGCTAGGGTTTCACCATGTTGCCCAAGCTGGTCTTGAACTCCTGGACTCAAGCAGCCCTTCTTTCTTCTACATCAAGTATCACATTCGTTTTCCTTTTTTTTTTTTTTTTTTAAGTTTGCTTTGTTGTTCATCTCTTTCACTGGATTATAAATTCTAGCCCAGCCCGGTGGCACACACCTATAGTCCCAGGTACCTGGGAGGCTGAAACAGGAGGATTGCTTGAGCCCAGGAGTTCAAGGTCAGCCTAAGCAACATAACAAGATCATAACTCAAAAAACAAAAAGGCCGGGCACAGTGGCTCACTTCTGTAATTCCAGCGTTTTGGGAGGCTGAGGCGGGTGGATCAGTTGAACCCAGGAGTTCAAGATTAGCCCGGGCAATGTGGCAAAACCTCCTCTCTATCAAAACACAAAAATTAGCACAGAATGGTGGTGCGAGCCTGTAGTTCCAGCTACTTGGGAGGTTGAGTGGGCAGGAGGGTCACTTGAGCCCAGCAGGCAGAGGCTGCAGTGATCCTAGATCCTAAGAAGATTTCATAAGAAAATTCAAGAGGGGGAGTTAGGCCAGGTGTGGTGGCTCACTCCTGTAATCCCAGCACTTTGGGAGGCTGAGGCAGGCAGATCACGAGGTCAGGAGATCGAGACCATCCTGGCTAACACGGTGAAACCCCGTCTCTACTAAAAATACAAAAAATGGCCGGGCGCGGTGGCTCAAGCCTGTAATCCCAGCACTTTGGGAGGCCGAGGCGGGCGGATCACAAGGTCACAAGATCTAGGCCATCCTGGTTAACAGGGTGTAACCCCGTCTCTACTAAAAATAC
>NW_016881375.1:0-488 GCF_001698545.2 Rhinopithecus bieti | reverse complement strand
ATGTGTCTCAGAACTTTGCAGGGACGTTTCCCCTTTTCCACCTTTACTTTTTTTTGCAATGATTTCTGGATTTTGGCCTCTTTTGCTGTGCTAGGAAAATCCTTTTGATTTGGGTAGGCAAAGGCACACAGGCGCTTATATGCATCCAATTTCTGGCCTTTGGAGCTCAGCTTCAATTGCTGGCACCAGGCCCGCAGAATGTCCCGGTGAATCAGATTAACAGGTGGCAGTTTAGAGGGTAATGGAGGGATTGGTATCTTCTTCTGAGGTCTGGGGTTGTCACTGTACTCTGCCTTCTTCTTAGGACACAGCACTTTATTGCCTTTGACAGACATTTTTTCTTTGGTTCCCTTTGCTGATGTTCCTGGCAAAGTAATCATGTTTGGTTGATTAGAAGCCTGCTGATCCTCTTCCCTCGACTTCTCTGTGGAGGTCTCCTTGCCTTTCGCCTTCTCCATACTTGTAGAAGCGGAGCCTCGCAAATGCCC
>NW_016881374.1:0-489 GCF_001698545.2 Rhinopithecus bieti | reverse complement strand
TAGTGGGCTTCAGTGTGATCATTAATGTAAAACATGCAGAGTCCACAGGCTTTTGACCTACAGCGGTGGGGTCATTCCTCAGCTCTTGTTCAAATGCAGACAATAATCAGTGGGATATTCTATTGTATTTAATGAGATAATCCCCACAAGTCTTAGAAATTCAGTGGAACCCAATCCCAAGACATAGCATCCAATAAAATCTCAAGGATCAACCAGGGTATTAGCCTGGCACCCACTTTCCCTGCTGGAATCTCCTGCAGAGCGGGGCTGGAGAGGGTCAGTGCCCAGCCCCACCCCCTCGCTTTTCCCCATGACAGACTGTCCCAATGCTAGAGTCAGTGTGAGCCTGAGGAGCAATGCACTCCGTGGTGCACACATATCGTGTTGAAAAGGAAGAGTGGAAGGACAAATATCACATGCTAAGTAGGGGTCATGGTGAAATGGCAGGATAATTGAGTGTTTTCAAATCTTGGTTTATTTGCCTTGTAA
>NW_016881373.1:0-347 GCF_001698545.2 Rhinopithecus bieti | reverse complement strand
GATTATATTTATTATGTCTATATTTTATAACTATATCTATCATATCTTTTATGTCTATATTGTATACCTATATCTATTATATCTATTATGTCTATATTGTATACCTATATCTATTATATCTATTATGTCTATATTTTATACCTATATCTATTATATCTATTATGTCTATATTTTATACCTATATCTATTATATCTATTGTGTCTATATTTTTTGCTATATCTATTATATTCATTATGTCTGTGTTTCATACCTGTAACTATTATGTCTATATATTATAATTATATCTATTATATCTACTATATTTAAAATTTATAACTATATCTTTTATATCTATTATTTCTGTATT
>NW_016881372.1:0-488 GCF_001698545.2 Rhinopithecus bieti | reverse complement strand
CCCACACTTGGCTGTTCTAAAACGTTTGTTTTGCCTCCTGATTTTACTTTCCATGCCTTTTTTGTTCTCCTCCACTTCTCATTACTATCCCATAGCCTTTTGGATTTAAGTCCTTCTAGAAAAGTCCCTCCTTTCTCAGCAATTATTTTTCAGCTTCCGTTGTCTTCTGAAAAAAATTTTACAAATGGTCAATTTTATCTTGGAAAGAAGATCCAGAATGTGTTGGCTTCCTGTTTTGTTGGTGTAATTTCTAGAGCTGGGAGATTGGACTTGGGTCAGGATTCCCCACTAAACCTTCCATGAGACAGCTTCAGAGCTGCTGGGCGGGCCACTATTTCTCTCTCTCTGCTCTGCTTTATTAAACTCAATTAATTTCAAATATGCAGGATAGGCCAGATGTGGTGGCTCCAGCCTGTAATCCCAGCACTTCGGGAGGCTACGGCGGGTGAATCATAAGCTCAGGAGATTGAGACTAGCCTGACCAACAT
>NW_016881371.1:0-490 GCF_001698545.2 Rhinopithecus bieti | reverse complement strand
TATACCGTCTCAGATTGCCCAAAAAGAGTGCCACCAAACTGTTCCATGAAAAGAATCGTGTAACTCTGAGATGAAGTCACACATCACAAAGCTGTTTCTCAGAAAATTTCTTTGTGCTTTTTCTGTAAGGATATTTCTTGTGTCACCAAAGACGTTAATGTGCTCCCTTATATCCTACTGCAAATTCCATGAAAACAGTGTCACCAAACTGGGCAAAGAAAAGAACATTGTACCACTGTGAGGTGAATTTGCACATCACAAAGCAGGTTCACAGAAAACTTCTTTCTAGTTTTTTTCTGAGGATATTTCCTTTTTCACTATAGGTAACATTGAGCTACCAAATATCCCTGTGTAAATTCCATGAAAACATTGTTACCAAACTTCTCCATGAAAAGAAAGTTTTATCTCAGTGAGATGAATTAACGCATCATGAAGAAGTTTCTCAGAAGCTTGTTTGCAGTTTTTACATGAGTATATTTCCTTTGTCACT
>NW_016881370.1:0-346 GCF_001698545.2 Rhinopithecus bieti | reverse complement strand
CATCCAGGAACAGCTGAGTGTTCACCCCGCCTTGGATTCTTGTCTAGCATTCTGGATGAAGCAGGTCACACAAACTGTTTGAAAGGTGACAAATGCAGAGACTTTATTGAGCAGTGGAGGTGACTTTCAGCAGGATGGGGAGCTGTAGTGGGAAGGTGGAGGGAGAGGAGATAATCTTCCCCTGGAATTTGGCTATTCTCAGCTGAACTCTCGACATTCAGATGCCTCTTCCTTTTTCTCTGCCACGTTCTGCTGCTGTCTGCCACTGTGTTCTTTTGCTCCTTTCATTCAGTTGCTTGTGTGTGTACCCGCTAAGGTCTTGGTTTATATGGGCACAGGAATGGGG
>NW_016881369.1:0-490 GCF_001698545.2 Rhinopithecus bieti | reverse complement strand
GGCAGCCTTCCTAGCACCCCGAAATGGCCCAGAACCCACCAAACTCCAGTGTCCCCCCCCCCTTACCTTTACATATACCTGGTAAGTTGGGCCTGGGGCCCACAGCCCCATCATGTGAGCTGTATGTGGCCTGGTGGGTTGAGGTGCTAAGGTCACCTCAAAATTACAAAATTTTGTAACAATATTGTTTTTTCAGTTTTTTAAACTATGATCTTTCTTACATTTTCTGTAATACCAATGCTTTCAATGAATGAATTAATCATGGACACCTGCTTAGAAGACAAAAATATATACAGAATTTTGTGGTCTACATCCTCAATTATATAAATCACTACATTTTAATGAGCATGAAGTCACCACGCTGAGGAAAATGTAAATGTGTAAACCTCAAGTTTGCCATTATCTTATAGGAATGGGTGTGCTCAGTTACTTGGCAGCTGAATTAAACCTTACTCTAGAGCAGTGCTCTCCACTAGTAATATAATGAGAA
>NW_016881368.1:0-490 GCF_001698545.2 Rhinopithecus bieti | reverse complement strand
AGTCGACAGAGGCAGACCGGCGTCCTTGAGCTGCAGTGGGCTCCTCCCAGTTCCTGCCACCCAGTTCCAGAGGTTTTGTTTACCTACTTAAGCCTCAGCAATGGCAGGCACCCCTCCCCCAGCCTCGCTGCCACCTTGCAGTTAGATCTCAGACTGCTGTGCTAGCAATGAGGGAGGCTCTGTGGGCGTGGGACCCTCCGGGACAGCTGTGGGATATAATCTCCTGGTGTGCCGTTTGCTAAGACCCTTGGTAAAGTGCAGTATTAGGGTGGGGGGGACCCGATTTTCCAGGTGTTGTGTGTCACGGTTTCCCTTGGCTAGGAAAGGGAATTCCCTTCCCCCTTGTGCTTCCTGGGTGAGGTGATGCCTCGCCCTGCTTAGGCTCTCACCCGGTGAGCTGCACTCCCTGTCCTGCACCCACTATCCGACACACCCCAGTGAGATGACCCTGGTACCTCAGTTGGAAATGCAGAAATCACCCATCTTCTGT
>NW_016881367.1:0-1401 GCF_001698545.2 Rhinopithecus bieti | reverse complement strand
AATGATAAAGGGGATATCACCACCGACCCCACAGAAATATAACCTACTGTCAGAGAATACTACAAACACCTCTGTGCAAATAAACTAGAAAATCTAGAAGTGGATAAATTTCTGGACACATACACTCTGCCACGACTAAACCAGGATGAAGTTGAATCCCTGAATAGACCAATAGGCTCTGAAATTGAGGCAATAATTAATAGCCTACCAACCAAAAGAAGTCCAGGACCAGATGGATTCACAGCCGAATTCCACCAGAGGTACGAGGAGGAGCTGGTACCATTCCTTCTGAAACTATTCCAATCAATACGAAAAGAGGGAATCCTCCCTAACTCGTGTTATGAGGCCAACATCATCCTGATACCAAAGCCTGGAAGAGACATAACAAAAAAAGAGAATTTTAGATCAATATCCCTGATGAACCTGGATGCGAATTTCCTCAAATACTGGCAAACCAAGTCCAGCAGGACATCAGAAAGCTTATCCACCATGATCAAGTGGGCTTCATCTCTGGGACGCAAGGCTGGTCCAACATATGCAAATCAATAAACATTATCCAGCATATAAACAAAACCAAAGACAAAACCACATGATTATCTCAATAGATGCAGAAAAAACCTTCGACACAATTCAACAGTGCTTCATGCTAAGAACTGTCAATAAATTCAGTATTGATGGAACGTATCTCAAAATAATAAGAGCTATTTATGACAAACACACAGCCAATATCATACTGAATGTTCAAAAACTGGAAGCGTTCCCTTTGAAAACTGGCACAAGACAGGGATTCCCTCTTTCACCATTCCTATTCAACATAGTGTTGGAAGTTCTGACCAGGGCAGTCAGCCAGGAGAAAGAAATAAAGGGTATTCAATTAGAAAAAGAGGAAGTCAAATTGTCCCAGTTTGCAGATGACAGGATTGTATATTTAGAAAACGCCATCATCTCAGCCCAAAACCTCCTTAAGCTGATAAGCAACTTCAGCAAAGTCTCAGGACACAAAATCAATGTGGAAAAATCACAAACATTCTTATACACCAATAACAGACAAACAGAGAGCCACATCATGAGTAAACTCACATTCACAGTTGCTTCAAAGAGAATAAAATACCTAGGAATCCAACTTATAAGGGATGTGAAGGACCTCTTCAAAGAGAAGTACAAACCACTGCTCAATGAAACAAAAGAGGACACAAACAAATGAAAGGACTTTCCATGCTCATGGATAGGAAGAATCAACATCATGTAAATGTCCATACTGCCCAAAGTAATTTATAGATTCAATGCCATCCCCATTAAGCTACCAATGACTTACTCCACAGAATTGGAAAAAAACTACTTTAAAGTTCATATGGAACCAAAAAAGAGCCCACATTGCCAAGGGAATTCTAAGAAAAAAGA
>NW_016881366.1:0-451 GCF_001698545.2 Rhinopithecus bieti | reverse complement strand
TTCATGTATCTATTATATCTATGATATCTCTCTTTCATTCATATATCTATTATATCTATTATATCTCTATTTCATACATATATCTATTATATCTCTTTTATCTCTATTTCACACATTTATTATATCTATATTTTATACTTATGTCTATTATATCTATCATATCCATATTTTATACATATATCTCTTATATCTATTATATCTGTATGTTTTACCTCTCTCTATTATATCTATATTTTATACATATATCAATTATATCTATCATATCTATATTTTATACATAAATCTATTCTATCTATATTTTATACGTATATCTATTATTTCTATTGTATCTATTTCATTCATATATCTATTATATCTATTATATCTCTATTTCTTTCATATATCTATTAGTCTATTATATCTCTATTTCATTCATATATGTATTATATCCATTATATCTCTATTTCATACA
>NW_016881365.1:0-452 GCF_001698545.2 Rhinopithecus bieti | reverse complement strand
TTAATATTGTTATGTCTAAATTTGATCCTGTCATTGTGATGCTAGCTAGTTATTTTGCTCATTACTTGATGCAGTTTCTTTGTATTGTTGATGGTCTTTATAATTTGGCATGTTTTGCAGTGGCTGACACTGGTTTTTCCTTTCCATATTTAGTGCTTCCTTCAGAAGCTCTTTGAAAGGCAGACCTGGTGGTCACAAAATCCCTCAGCATTTGCTTGTCTGTATAGGATTTTATTTCTCCTTCACTTATGAAGCTTAGTTTGGCTGGATATGAAATTCTGGGTTGAAAATTCTTTTCTTTAAGAATGTTGAATATTGGCCTCCACTCTCTTCTGGCTTGCAGAGTTTCTGCAGAGAGATCCACTGTTAGTCTGATGGGCTTCCTTTGTGGGTAACCCGACCTTTCTCTCTGCTGCCCTTAACATTTTTTCCTTTATTTCAACCTTGGTAAA
>NW_016881364.1:0-435 GCF_001698545.2 Rhinopithecus bieti | reverse complement strand
AGGCAGTGGATACCTTTGCTGAATCCTAAGGAGCCAAAGCATTTTTATGACAAACACGACCTCCTCCCTGCGATCGTCACATCCTGGGCAGTCTGGACAATGCACAAACTAGAAATGAACCAAAGTGAAAATAGGTAAAAGAGACACCTCCACACTTCACTCCCTTTGGCGAGTTCACAGGGCGAGCCTGAAGGCAGGCTGATGCAGAGAAAACGGGGTGCTGTATTTCATCTTGATATCAGTTCATCACAAAGGGTTTGCATCTTAGCTCTGACTGGGGAGATGGGAACTAGAAGTTCTCTCACTATCTATCTACCAATGATTGATAGCACAAGCTTAGATGCATAATACTGAATAGTGTTCACATGTAATCCTCCCTTTAAACATGTAGACAGAGAACATGACAAAGAAATGCAAAACAGCAACTCCATGAAA
>NW_016881363.1:0-940 GCF_001698545.2 Rhinopithecus bieti | reverse complement strand
AACAGTAAGTATAAAAAAAGAGAGAGTAACAATGTGAGAGGACGTGGACGTGGATGTAAATGTGAAAGAAGTCAAGTTGGGCAAGGATTCCAGAGCCAGACAAGGCTAGAGAGAGATTAATGTGCGAGATGCAAAAAGAAAGTACACTAGAAGGGTCAATGTTCAAAAGGCAATGAAGGCAATGGCCAAGGCCGCAAGACTAAGAGGCCATCGGCCAAGGGCTGCTGCACCTTGGAGGAACCAAATACTCATCTGATCAGGGTGACAGGAGCTGAAGAATGTAAAGACTAGGACAGACTAGGCACCTTCCCATTAGGCTCCCAGGAGCCCACGGTCACATGAGAAGTTAAAAGTAGCAAGATGCTGCTGTATCTGGATTCCAATTACTCACTGAAGGCTAAGCCACTAAATAGAGTTACAAAGGGACGCAGCGGGGGGAGAAGAGCCCCTCCTCTAAGAAACTTAAACAGGAAAAAGAGCCATACCTTGTGAAAACCTGCTTACAGATTTTATAGAACTGCCCAGTGCTGGAGGCTATCGGTACAGGCTAGTGCTTGTCTGCACCTTTTCAGGATAAGTTAAAGTTTTCCCCACCAGGACAGAAAAAGTACAAGAAGTAACTAAAGTACTGTTAAAAGACATTATCCCCAGGTTTAGACTACCTCTAACTTTAAAGTCAGACAATAGGCCAGCATTTGTAGCTGAAACAGTGCAAGATTTAACAAGACTGTTAAAAATAAAATAGAAGTTACACACAACTTATCGGCCACAAAGTTCAAGAAAAGGTGGAACGCATGAACTGGACACTCAAGCAGCTACTGAAAGAATATTGCCAGAAATTCGTTTAAGATAAAATCAGGTTTTACCTATGGTCCTCCTCCAAGTCAGGTGCACCCCACCAAACAAAGTAGGTATTTGCCCTATAAGATTTTGTTCAGTC
>NW_016881362.1:0-386 GCF_001698545.2 Rhinopithecus bieti | reverse complement strand
ATTCTAAATTTTTTTTTTTTTTTTTTTAGACGGAGTCTCGCTTTGTCGCCCAGGCTGGAGTGCAGTGACCGGATCTTGGCTCACTGCAAGCTCCACCTCCCAGGTTTACGCCATTCTCCTGCCTCAGCCTCCCGAGTAGCTGGGACTACAGGCGCCCGCCACCTCGCCCGGCTAGTTTTTTTGTATTTTTTAGTAGAGACGGGGTTTCACCGGGTTAGCCAGGATGGTCTCGATCTCCTGACCTCGTGATCCGCCCGTCTCAGCCTCCCAAAGTGCTGGGATTACAGGCTTGAGCCACCGTGCCCAGCCAATTCTAAAAATTTTAAGGAAACCTTTCAGGTAACTGAAAGTGGATGACAGGGGGGCGACTCATGAAGGAGTTACAC
>NW_016881361.1:0-728 GCF_001698545.2 Rhinopithecus bieti | reverse complement strand
TATAGTATTCTTTGAAGATAGTTTGTATTTCTGTGGGATTGGTGGTGATATCCCCTTTATTGTTTCTTATTGCAACTATTTGATTCTTCTCTCTTATCATCTTTATTAGTCTTGCTAGTAGTCTATCAATTTTGTTGATCTTTTCAAAAAACCAGCTCCTGGATTCATTGATTTTTTTGGAGGGTTTTTTGTGTCTCTATCTCCTTCAGTTCTGCTCTGATCTTAGTTATTTCTTGCCTTCTGCTAGCTTTTGAATGTATTTGCTCTTGCTTCTCTAGTTCTTTTAAGTGTGATGTTAGGGTGTCAATTTTAGATCTTCCCTGCTTTCTCTTGTGGGCATTTAGTGCTATAAATTTCCCTCTACACACTGCTTTGAATGTGTCCCAGAGATTCTGGTATGTTGTGTCTTTTTTCTCATTGGTTTCAAAGAACATCTTTATTTCTGCCTTCATTTCGTTATATACCCAGTAGTAATTTAGGAGCAGGTTGTTCAGTTTGCATGTAGTTGAGTGAGTTTCTTAATCCCGAGTTCTGGTTGATTGCACCGTGGTCTGAGAGACAGTTTGTTATAATTTCTGTTCTTTTACATTTGCTGGGGAGTGCTTTACTTCCAAAATGTGGTCAGTTTTGGAATAAGCACGATGTGGTGCTGTTGATTTAGGGTGGAGAGTTCTGTAGATGTCTATTAGGTCCGCTTGGTTCTGAGCTGAGTTCAAATCCTGGATATC
>NW_016881360.1:0-765 GCF_001698545.2 Rhinopithecus bieti | reverse complement strand
CACAAATAAAACTCATTTTAATAATGGTCAGGCGCGGTGGCTCACGCCTGCAATCCCAGCACTTTGGGAGGCCAAGGCGGGCAGATTACTTGAGGTCAGGAGTTCGAGACCAGCCTGGCCAACGTGTAAACTCTGTCTCCACAAAAATACAAAAATCAGCCAGGCGTGGTAGTGTACGCCTGTAGTCCCAGCTGCTCGGGAGGCTGAGGTAGGAGGATCACTTGAACCCAAGAGGCAGAGGTTGCAGTGAGCCAAGATTATGCCACTGTACTCTGGCCTAGGCAACAGAGCAAGACTCCATCTCAAAAAATAAAAATAATTTTAACAATGCATCATACTTATCCCAACAGATTGAAAATATTACCATTTCAACATGAAATCAGTATCAGAAAAATTGTTGAGATATTTTACATAGGTAATTTCATAAGTCCTCAAAAACCATCAGGGTAGCTTACATATGTAGCACATTTCAATTTGGACTATGAAATTTGCATTGAAAATATCTGATCTGCACTTAGACTCATAAAATATACAGTTGATGAAGTAGACTCACATGGCCAAGTTATTCTAAACATACTTAATGCTTTCTAATAATAGAATCAAGTTTTTAAACCTGCATTTTAATTAATAAAAATTAAACAGATAAAATATTCAGTGTCTCAGCTACGATGGACACACTTCAAGTGCTGATCAGCAAACTGTGAGTGCGGCCAGACCGGCCAGTGCAGGCTACACGGCTGCAGCTCAAACAGCACAGCTGCAGCT
>NW_016881359.1:0-3330 GCF_001698545.2 Rhinopithecus bieti | reverse complement strand
TTGGAATTGGAATTTATTTTACACTTGGTGTTGTTTTAAAATCATTTTACATGACTTAAATGTCAAATTATAATGTAAAATAATTATTTTCAGTTATGCACCCCAAAATTTGAAGCCACATTTGTTTTGAGGGAATTTTGAATATGAAGAGCTCAGAGTATTAGAAGTTATATTGAGTGGGGATTATGCGTAATTTTCCTCTCTTGGAAAATCTGTGATGGTATGTTTTCTTTCTAATGTACATAAGCAAGTAAAAAACACAAGGAGAACTTTAGCGGTAGACCCTGCACTTTAGCATTAGTAACTGCTAATCTACCCACAAGTATTGGTGATTTTTTTTGCACATATTACAATAAAATTACTACCACCACCTTAAGAGCTGATTGGAATTATGTATTTTATTTATTTATTTATTTTGAGATGGAATCTTATTCTGTTGCCTAGACTGGAGTGCAGTAGTACAATCTTGGCTCACTACAACCTCTGCCTTCGGGTTCAAGTGATTCTCCTGCCTCAGCCTCCTGAGTAGCCGAGACCACAGGCACGTATCACCACACTTGCCTAACTTTTGGTATTTTAGTGGAGACAAGGTTTAGCCATGTTGGCCAGGCTGGTCTTGAACTCCTGACCTCGTTACTCCACCCACCTCGGCCTCCCAAATTGCTGGGATTACAGGCATGAGCCACTGTGCCTGGCCCGTGTATTTTAATTCCATATTTTGCTTATATTTTAGCATTTAAACATTTGCATATTTAAAGACATTAGTATACTTACAAGTAAGGGATATTCTATTAGGTTAGATATTTTAAAACCACTGAAAATTAATTCATTTCTAAATAACAGTTTGTAGCTATATACCTTAGGTAAATATAGCAATTAGAGCTTTCATATTCAAGAACTATGAATTGCAAGGACTGGACACCCTAAAATGCACAACTCTAAAGAAAAGGTAAAAAATCTGCCTATTGAGCCATATTAATGGGAAGAATAAGTAACCTTTTATAACAGAAGTTACGTAAGGTGAAATAATGATGGCAAGGATTTTGTTTTCTTCATATATTTTTTAGGAGAAAACTACTGTAGGAGAGGGAAAATTGCTTCTGTGTACCCTTCTAGATTTTTTGGCTGGTCTATGAATTAAATTGACATTAGACAGATTAAAGGGAGAAAAAACATTTAATTACTCACATATGCACAGGAGTCCCACCAAAATATGAGACTCCAGGAAGCAGCCACACGATTGAGACAGATACTATCTTAAGCTACACTAAGGAATAGGCATAAGGATTTGGGGTACTGGGGAGTGGTAGAGACGAATTGTGGGAAGGCAGGAGGAGGAAATGTGTGGTGAATAAAGGTTACTTTGCTATGCAGATAAAAGTCTCTCCAGTGAGAAAAGTTATTTATGAGTAACTCTCTTTCTGGCAAAGATAGATACATTTACTTATAAAATGTCCTTTATGAATGGGAAATTATACTTTAAGCAAATGGGTAGGCAAAGTGCTTTTCTGCATTGACTGGTTCTCAGTTTCTTTTAGCTCAAAATAATACTTCAAAATGGCATATTTTGGGATGACTTGTTCTGACCCCATCACTACTTGGTGGTAAAATGCTACCCAATGTTATAACATCATGTGGCAGTTTCTTTTAAAAGTCTTTAGACGTGATATAATTTCCTCAAAGCTTTATGGTGTAAAATGAGGTATCTCAGATACGGACTTCTCCAGTGAGAGGATCCCAAAGGCTTTATATCCCCATATACTATTGTGGATTGGAGTACAGTGGAGAAGAAATGCCAGGATGTTTATCACATTGAAAACTTAGAGCATCTAATTATTATTCACTTAGAAATCAAATTGTTTTCTGTGGACTTCCTTCTCCAAGGAGATTCAAAGCACTTGCTATAAAAGGGAAGATCACAGCTTGCTTCTCTGTTTTCCTTCCTCCAGGCAAAACCTTGTGTCACTTGGTTGGCTTAACAGAATTAACTTCTCTCCTTGGATCGCTGGTCATTGTTTTACGTAGTTCAGTAACTATTAAGTACTTTTCATCTGTGATTAAAAGCCTGTTGCATCTGGAGGGTCCCTGGCATGCTATAGTCCTATGACTGGGCAGCAGGTTTCTCACCTTCCTAAATCTGAGCAGCACAGCCCTGCTGGAGGGTAACCCACACCTGATGTTTCTTCTTTTGTGGTTGGTGAGTGCTAAGGGTGCAGCTGCTGCCCTATCAGCTTTCCCAGAGTCACAAAGAGAAGCTCACACTTGGAAGGGACCTTATTCATTGTCTGCTCCTGTTTTGCTGTCCATCCATTGATATCCTCATCTACCTGCTCTAGTCCTCAGTGTGGTTCAGGCTTCGCTCTACCCATCCATTTGGATTTGGGCCCCAAGCTACAAAGTTCATATTTGTACAGATCTCAGCTATGTCCTCCTTCAAGTTCTATACCTCCCCGTTCTAGTTTTGAAATAAAAGGAAATAAGGAGGAGAAGAAAGTGACCAATATTCTCAGGGCTCCCTCAAAGCTAGAGATAGAGAATAGGAACAAGCTCACAAACTTGAGTGTGCTGAGCATAGCTGACACCAAGGGCAGCCAGTGCTCCCTGTATCTTTATGCTCTGTAAATTCAGTGACCTGAGGGCAGCTGGGACAACTGTTTCTAGTGTTCTTGCTTTTCCTTTTCCTTAGCCACAGTGCATTAGTTTAGGCAGATACCTTCAAGCCACTGACCATTGCTTGCTTACTTGCTTCCTTCTGTCTTCCCTCCCTCCCGTCTTCCCTCCCTTTTCTTCCTCCTTTTCTCCATTTCTTTCCCCACCCTCCATTCCTTCTTTCTTTCCTTCCCTCCCTCCCTCCTTCCTTCCTGCCCTCTTTTCTTCCTTCTTTCAACAAATATTTGATGAACCCCTATCTAAGGTGATTGGGATACAGAATTGAACTCAGTCACTGCTCATATACAGCCTACACATTTAGTAGAAATGACAGACAGTATTTAAAGAAATACAAAGTGTAAATCGAGCTAAGTGCTATGATGAACACTATAGCTGGATGTAGAGGTCAGGGAAGAGCTGCCTTTGGAAAGAAGTATTTGAATAGAAACGTGAATAAAGTGAGGGGAAAGCCATGTGCAAGATGAGGGTAGTAAGCACACTCACTTCTTTGATCTTACCTGGAAGAAAGTCCATGAGCTCATTTCCTAATGGGTTGCCACTAGTAGGCACTAGTAGCCTACAATCTGTTGCCACTAGTAGGAAGCCTACAATTTTGTTTTGTAGCCTTCACATTCATACTTACCACTAAAATGTTTGCTTCCAGCATCAAAATTTACTCAT
>NW_016881358.1:0-451 GCF_001698545.2 Rhinopithecus bieti | reverse complement strand
CCTATATTTTATACGTATATCTATTATATCTATTATATCTATATTTTATACTTATATCTATTATATCTGTTATGTGTACATTTTATACCTATATCGATTATATCTATTATGTCTATATTTTATACCTCTATCTTTTACATCTATTATGTCTATATTTTATACGTATATCTATGTCTATTATGTCTATATTTTATACCTCTCTTATATCTATTATGTCCATATTTTATATCTATATCTATTATATCTATTAGGTCTATATTTTATACATATATCTGTATTTAATACCTATATCTATTATAACTATTATGTCAATGTTTGATACGTATATCTATTATGTCTATATTTTATACCTCTATCTATTATATCCATTATATCTATATTTTATACCTATATTTTATAACTGTATTTTATACCTATATCTATTATATCTATATTTTATTCCTATATCTAT
>NW_016881357.1:0-883 GCF_001698545.2 Rhinopithecus bieti | reverse complement strand
AAACAGCCAAATCATGAGTGAACTCCCATTCACAACTGCTTCAAATAGAATAAAATACCTAGGAATTCAACTTACAAGGGATGTGAAGGACCTCTTCAAGGAGAACTACAAACCATTGCTCAATGAAATAAAAGAGGACACAAACAAATGGAACATTCCATGCTCATGGATAGGAAGAATCAGTATCGTGAAAATGGCCATACTGCCCAGGGTAATTTACAGATTCAATGTTATCCCCATCAAGCTACCAATGACTTTCTTCACAGAATTGGAAAAAATGACTTTAAAGTTCAGATGGAACCAAAAAAGAGCCCACACTGCCAAGACAATCCTAAGCAAAAGAACAAAGCTGGAGGCATCACACTACCTAACTTCAAACTATACTACAAGGCTACAGTAACCAAAACAGCATGGTACTGGTACCAAAACAGATATATAGACCAATGGAACAGAATAGAGGCCTCAGAAATAACACTAGACATCTACAACCACTGATCTTTGACAAACCTGACAAAAACAAGAAATGGGGAAAGGATTCCCTAATTTAATAAATGGTACTGGGAAAACTGGCTAGCTATATGTAGAAAGCTGAAAGTAGATACCTTCCTTACACCTTACTCAAAAATTAATTCAAGGTGGATTAAAGACTTATATCTTAGACCTACAAACATAAAAACCCTAGAAGAAAACCTAAGCAATACCCTTAGGGACATAGGCATGAGCAAGGACTTCACGACTAAAACACCAAAAGCAAAGGCAACAAAAGCCAAAATTGACAAATGGGATCTAATTAAACTAAAGAGCTTCTGCATGGCAAAAGAAATACCATCAGAGTGAACAGCAACCTACAGAATGGGAGAAAATTTTTGCAATCTACCCACCT
>NW_016881356.1:0-3595 GCF_001698545.2 Rhinopithecus bieti | reverse complement strand
TCCTTGCTAGAGACATCGCTGTGGTAATTAAAGTAGAAAAGATTTTGGGCTGTAAGGAACTGTGTTTGTTAGGCAAATGCTTAAAGCCTGCTTGTGGTTGAAGGTCAGTACCATTCTCTTAAATCTCAGTAAAAGAAAAACATCTGTCTCCTGCCCATCCCTGGGTAAACGGAACATCTCCGTGTATCTGTATGTCTTACTGCTGATTTACTCCCTTATCTTTTGAGCAACAAATACTGAGGGAACTCAGGGGCTGGTGCTGGTGTGGGTCCTCTGTAAGCACAGCACCAGTCCCCTAGGCCCCGCTTCTCTTTCTCTATACTTTGTCTCTGTGTATTATTCTTTTCTCAAGTCTCTCGTTCCACCTAACGAGAAGCACCCACAGGTGTGGAGGGGCAGGCCACCCCTTCAGGGGTCCAATGAGTCATTCACATGCATTTCTTTATTAAACACACATGGGCCAGGCACTGTTTTCGGCTCTGGGGATAAAGTCCATGGAAGAGAAAACCATCTTCTTCACCATAACGTTGTCCTTCTGTTAATGCCACATTGTTGAGCTATTGGCCAAGGGAATAAGCTCAGAAGAGAAGACCGTAATTTCACAGGGATCTTCATGAACAAATCATCTTTTCTTGCATTCTTTATCTAAGTTTATTGCTAGCTACCAACTAACTTTTTTTAGCCTCTTTTATTTACAGATATACCACCAACTCCCAAATTCTGATGTTTTCATTTCTATTTTTTTCTTGTTTGTTCCTCCTCTCCTTGTTTCTTATGTAAATATGTTTTCCGGTATGCAGAGTACTGAAGCTAATGACCATTTTGGCTCAGTTTTATTTCAGAGTAATATGCCAATGTCATGGGGTTAGAAAGCAAAAGACACCTTCTAGTCTGACCCCTCACTTGACACATTATTTCCCCGCATGAGGACTTCTGCCCTCTTTATCTTTCCTATGCCTCTTTAACTTAAGTTCATGACCTCCTCAGACCTCTCTGTCCATCTCATTCATTTCCTACAGTGACCTGTAACATGTGTTTCCTGCCATAGCCACAGTCATAAACAATTCCTGATAGATTCAGAAGCAACTCAAAGAGGAACCGGAAATGCTCTCTCTAATAACTCCCTAAAGTAAGAATCCCAGCACACAGCTTGGTAGTGGACACACCCTGTGATTGCTGGATCAAGCCACAGACCCAGAGTCCCTCTACTGGGCTCTGAGAACCACTGCATTTTACTTTAGAAAGAATTAAACTCAGTTGAATAATTAGGAACACCCAAGAATGTCGGCAGACAAAATCAAAGATTCCTGTTCCGCAAAAGACAAAACTGCCCATAAAATTAGAATCTTGGAGATGAAAATAATCTTCAAGGCCATCCAAATCCCACCTTATTGTTCTTCAGATGAGGAAACTGGGACCCAGAGAAAGGATGTGTTAGGGGCTGAGCAGAGACAAAAAACACAGGCCTCCTCACTTCAGGCCTCTCTTCTCTTTTCACTCTGAATTATTGACCTTTCACCACCATCTCATCCCTTAGCCAGTATTCCAGTCCTGGGGTTCCAGGCAACAAAGCATAATATAAAGTATATCCTAGAAACAAAGTCAGACAAACAAATGCCATCTGGGTGCTCAGGAATCCAGCCATTGCTGGCTCCTTTCCTTTTAGGGCTGGTTATAAGGGGATGGCTCCAGAGGGATAATATGTTCCTATTTTCCTTCTAATCCAGGACACCTGTCCCTTCTCTGGGGAATATGTCATATTTGGGGCTGCTTTTCAACATGTGGGCAGCCACCTGTTGTTCATGCCTTTCCAAATTGGCCTTTCGGGTTTGGGGCTGGCCAACTGGACCCCACCCACAATGAAATGTGGGCGTTAGCAGTGTACTAAATTTGAAGAGTCTGGACTCTCTAAGGAATTAGCAGGTCAAGGCAATACTCTCAAGCGGAATATACACCATGACACCTCCTCCCCTTAAATGTGATAGCTCTGGCAGACCGTCATAAGTCTTTAAGAGAAAAGAAAGCTGGAGTTCACCATGCTCTGTCACTCTTTTTTATCCACACTGTCATTCATTCATTCAAGAAATATTTATTGACCACCTGCTACGCGTCACTCACTGCCAATCATATACTCATCTCTTCACCCCACAAACATGTACGGGTCTCTTCTAAGAGCAAAGTCCCGTGCTGGGGACTGTGGGAGATGTAGCAATGAATAAAGCTCAGTTCCTGCCCAGAAGAAGCTCTTGATTTAGTGAGGAATGAAAATCCACAAGCTACTGTGCCGTAAGGCTGTATGTGTGGAAAGAGAGACAAAGAACTATGGATCACAGAGGAGAGAGAAGTCACTCCCAACTGGCAGGTAAGAAAGTTTGCAAGGGGATGTCATGTGAGCCCTAGACCTTGAGGAATGGGTAGGATTTGGACACACAGAAAAGGATGTAAGTTGTCGCATAAGTCTCAGAGGTGCCAGGAGGAAACTGGGAAAGCCAAGGAGGCCCTTCTGGCAGACGTGTAAGGGACATATGCTGACCATGGAATAAATCAAGGTGGGGCATGGGGAGAGTGCTGGAGGGTTTGAAAGGTCTGACTCTTCGTTACTTTCCTGACCCCTTAGGTTCCGAGGTTTGGCACCCCATCTGCAAACAGGCAGCCCGGGCAGAGAAGAAGTTAAAGGTAAGCAAGCTAGTAGATCCCAGACCAGCACTCCTACTTTGCTACTTTCTGCCACAGGTTAAGGGAGCCGTGCTTTGGGACAGGGTCAGCATTCCATAGTGTGCACACTCCCACATGTGTGCCTATGTCCTTGGATTTCCCTAACAGCAACACCTGCCCCATGGGGTTTTGAAGGGGTTAAGACATCAGATATGAAAGCACTCTTAAAACTGTGAAGTACTGTATTTCTGTGAGTTTTGTGTTTTGGGGCGAGGCTGTAACTCTACCATTGCTCGCCAAGATGGTGGCCTCACTGGGACCATGGTTTTCCCAGCCTAAGGTCACTCATTAATAATAATAGTTAATAATGTCACAGTAATTGACAGTTTACAAAGTATCTTCACAGCCATGGTCTTATTTTACTCCTTTAACCCTGTGAGGCAGATGGGCAAGAAATTTTATCTTTGCCTTGCCTGTGAGAAAACCAGGTCTAAAGAGGTGATGATTTGCCTGTGGTAGCAAAGCCAGGCAGAAGCACAGCCGACATCCCCAGGTATGCACTGGGCCAGCTGAGGTCCTGTGTCCCTCTGAATTACTGTGCTCTGACAAATGTCAGGAAGCCTTGTGAATCTGGGTTCCTGACACTGCAGAGAGGGGTTGAGTCTTCCAGGCTGCGGGAGGGATCCATTTTCTAGGTCTTTGATGATGTGAAGGAGACACCTGGGGTGTGTGTTGGGGATAGGCAATGGGGCCTTTACATCCTGGCCCCCAGATATCAAGTTGACGCCTTGGGACTCTATTGTGTTACCCACTAGAGTCTCTCCAACTAGAAAAGCAAGTGCACAATTTCTGACCAGCTAAACATGTCTTCCTTGCTATCTCATCCACTTAATGAAAGTTTTCTGAAAGAGCCAGTCTATTGATGCATAATTATTATTAT
>NW_016881355.1:0-941 GCF_001698545.2 Rhinopithecus bieti | reverse complement strand
CAGGAGTTCTTTTAAGGCAGGCCTGGTGGTGACAAAATCTCTCAGCATTTGCTTCTCCTTCACTCATGAAGCTTAGTTTGGCTGGATATGAAATTCTGGGTTGAAAATTCTTTCCTTTAGGAATGTTGAATATTGGCCCCCACTCTCTTCTGGCTTGTAGAGTTTCTGCCAAGAGATCCGCTGTTAGTCTGATGGGCTTCCCTTTGTGGGTAACCCGACCTTTCTCTCTGGCTGCCTTTAACATTTTTTCCCTTCATTTCAACCTTGGTGAATCTGACACTTATGTGTCTTGGGATTGTTCTTCTCGAGGAGTATCTTTGTGGTGTTCTCTGTATTTCCTGAATTTGAATGTTGGCCTGCCTTGCTAAGTTGGGGAAGTTCTCCTGGATAATATCCTGACAAGTATTTTCCATCTTGGTTCCATTCTCCCCATCACTTTCCAGTACACCAATCAAACGTATATTTGGTCTTTTCACATAGTCCCATATTTCTTGGAGGCTCTGTTCATTTCTTTTTACTGTTTTTTCTCTAAACTTCTCTCACTTTATTTCATTAATTTGATCTTCAATCACTGATACTCTTTCTTCCACTTGATCGAATCGGCTATTGAAGCTTGTGCATGTGTCACATATTTCTCATGCCATGGTTTTCAGCTCCATCAGGTCATTTAAGGTCTTCTCTACACCGTTTATTCTAGTTAACCATTCATCTAATCTTTTTTTGAGGTTTTTAGCTTCCTTACGATGAGTTCAAACATCCTTCTTTAGCTCGGAGAAGTTTGTTATTACTGGCCTTCTGAAGCCTACTTCTGTCAGCTTGTCAAAGTCATTCTCTGTCCAGCTTTGCTCCTTTGCTGGCGAGGAGCTGTGATCTTTTGGAGGAGAAGAGGTGCTCTGGTTTTAGAATTTTCCGCTTTTCTGGTCTGGTTTCTCCCCATCTTT
>NW_016881354.1:0-450 GCF_001698545.2 Rhinopithecus bieti | reverse complement strand
AGATAATGGCCACTGTTCCACCCAAACAGGAGTGGTAGTTTTCCACTTTAATTGTAAAGGTTGAGGCTGGTGAACAGTGGCTATGAGTTTAAAGGATTGTAGCCCATTTTGAACATCATATTTTTGGCAGCTGAAGAAATATGAGGAATGTTTAAAAAAGCACCAAATTGTTGTCAAAGATTTTGTCCCCAAAGATTAATATTGATAGGAACAATATAAAAAAAATTTGACCTTGTTGACCTTTAGGACCGACACAGGTTAAAGGTTTTATGCTTTGATAAACCATAGAAGCAGCACCCAAGTCAGTGAGTGTAACTGAAACTTGTTTTTTTTTTTTTAATTGTATAGGCCACTGATTTAAACAAATGATAGACACATCTGTCCCCGTGTCAATTAACCCTTCAAAAACTATTCCATTAATGTGCAATGAACATAAGGGCTTTTGATCAG
>NW_016881353.1:0-2863 GCF_001698545.2 Rhinopithecus bieti | reverse complement strand
AACTCGTCATTTACATCAGGTATAACTCCCAATGCAATCTCTCCCCCCCTCCCCTTCCCCCACCCCGTGATAGGCCCCGGTGTGTGATGTTCCCCTTCCTGAGTCCAAGTGATCTCATTGTTCAGTTCCCACCTATGAGTGAGAACATGCAGTGTTTGGTTTTCTGTTCTTGTGATAGTTTGCTAAGAATGATGGTTTCCAGCTGCATCCATATCCCTACAAAGGACACAAACTCATCCTTTTTTATGGCTGCATAGTATTCCATGGTGTATATGCTCTTATTTAACTTAGTCACCATGTCAATAAAGGAAGAATTGTGATAAAATGATTATTCTGAAATCCTCTGGTTCTCTGTGTCCAGTATTATGTTTACTACATTTATGACTCACAAAAACATTCACTTTGTGATCATGTTATTCCTAGGCTCTAGAGTAAATAAGTTCAGTTATCTTGCTCACTATGCTTTTTTAGACATACCCTATTTTTTTTTCTTTATAATGTCTCTCATCTCTTAATAACTGTTTCCCTTCTTACTGTTAATCCAGCTCCTAATCGATATAGGTCTGGATTTAAAAGAAAAAAAAATTATTCACTGGACAGGTCACCTTATGGTGTTCAGGCAAATGCTCTAAACTTAATCAGGTCACTCTATGACTACAAGAAAAACATAGTGTAAGAAAACAGACTTTCATTGCTTCTATTACATTATGCCTTTTAAAAATTAAGTCTAATGGATTGACATGCAATTTTGCTTAAAATTTTGTAACTATATATCTTTTGCAAAAGTAAATTAAATAAAAATACATATTTATCTCTGCTCTTCTCCTTAGCACACCATGCTTTAGAGTAGGGGTCCCCAATCCCCAGGTCATGGAACGGTACAGTTCTATGGTCTGTTAGGAACTCAGCTGCACAGCAGGAAGTGAGTGACTGGCAAGCAAGCAAAGCTTCATCAGCTTCATCTCTATTTACAGCCACTCCTTAGCACTACTGCCTGAGCTCCACCTCCTGTCAGATCAGTGGCAGCATTAGATTTTCACAGGAGTGTGAAACCTATTGTGAACTGCAAAGGCATGCAGGGAATCTAGGTTGTGTGCTCCTTATGAGAATCTAATGCCTGATGATCTGTCATTGTCTCCCATCACCCCTAGATGGGACTGTCTATTTGCTGGTGTTCAAGCTCAGGGCTCCCACTGATTCTACATTATGGCGATTTGTATGATTATTTCACTATATATTACAATGTAATAATAAGATAAAGTGTACAATAAATGTAATGCTCTTGAATTATCCCAAAAGCATCACAGCTGCCCCCTCCCCACTGCCACCCATGGAAAAATTCTTTTACAAAACTGGACCCTGGTGCCAAAATGGTTGGGGTTTGCTACTTTAGAGCCAGGTATTTTATTTTGTTGTCTTAATTGATGCCTGAATAAATCACATGCCCTGCTTTAGGTTGGGCCTTTTCTGTGAATGCAATTCTTTTTCTTCTTTACCTAATCCTAACCATCTTTTAAGACCCAAGTAAAATTTTATTTCCTCCAGTGAATTTTCTAAACTAATCAAGACTACATAGCTATCCCTTCTCTGAACTTCAACGACATCACATCCTATGGCATACAAATAAGATTTAACCTGTCATTTACTGTGCAATGATATGCTAATGTTTTCTTTTAAGTAAATAATAAGTTCCCTTCAATGAAGAAGCATGTTTAAATATTGTCTGATTTCTCGTGACTGTTAGGACAGTACTAAACACTTCATATATGCTTGATAGCATGTTACCGATCATCAGTGGTGGTGCTAATTATTTACTCTCTATTAAACACAGAATTTGTAGTTGTGAATTGCTTTTTTTATGTTTTCTTAGAAAACACTTCCATACTTATATAAATATAAAGAAATGGACATCTGTGACTCATTCTCTTATCACAAATCAAAAATACTGCAATTCATTCAATATATATTAAGCTAAACAGAATTCCTAGTGGAAAAGTAAGAAAGGTTGTATTACATTTCTGACAAAAGAACAATTCCCTAGATTTCCAATAGCACAGTAACAATCACGAAAAACAATGACAATTAGGGCAAAAGAAATCTCCTAAGAAATTTATAAAATTTACACAAGTTCCAATTACATGACTTTTCTGGGAACTCTTCATCAAACTGAATGAACTCAGAAATATTCCCCAACTTGTGTTTCTGTGACCTTTATGTCAAATTATTCAGTTGCATCCAACGTTGGTAGTATAGGATTATAAATCATTCTACTATAAAGACACATGTACACGTACGTTTACTGCAGCACTATTTACAATAGCAAAGACTTGGAACCAACCCAAATGCCCATCAATGATAGACTGGATAAAGAAAATGCAACAAATATACTATGCAGTCATAAAAATGAGTTCATGTCCTTTTCAGGAACATGGATGAAGTTGGAAACCATCATTCTCAGCAAACTAACACAGGAACAGAAAACTAAACACCACATGTTCTCACTCATAAGCGGGAGTTGAACAGTGGCAACACATGGACACAGGGAGGGTAACATCACATACCAAGGCCTGTTGGGGGATGGGGAAGCAAAGGGTGAGAGAACATTAGGACAAACACCTAATGCATGTGAGGCTTAACACCTAGATGACAGGTTGATAGGTGCAGTAAACCACCATGGTACATGTATACCTATGTAACAAACCTGCACATTCAGCACATGTATTCCAGGCTTAACATAAAATTAAAAAAAAAAAAAAAAAAAAAAAAAGATTGCCTTCTTTAGAAATGTCATACCCATTAAATAACCTAGGGCTATTTTCAGGTCTCCCTGTATCTAAAGATTTATTTACTTGCTTCTTTTTTC
>NW_016881352.1:0-451 GCF_001698545.2 Rhinopithecus bieti | reverse complement strand
AGCAAGGAACCGGAGGGGGAACACCCCTGGCAGGCATGGGGAGACCACAGGCAGGTAAATAAATAAGAAGGGGGACCCACGGGAAAATTATGGGGAATTCCACCTCTCTGGCCTCTGAATATTTGCGGTTACTCCAGGGACTGTTGATGTCTATAGGAGTAGAAGTTAGTTAAGGAACATAAGACTTTGACGTGATTGTTTGCCCATGTTGGACAACATTGTTATTGGTTTCAATATCAAACCAAAGTGCAATTAAATCGAAAGGAATGGTTACAAGTGGTTAAAGTCCTGCGTCGAGCTCATCAGCGAGGGCAAATGATGCCTCTGACTTTGTGGACTTTGTGTAGTTCCATTACTCAGGCATTAGAGTTATTTGAAACTGACTCAGAGCGTGGTGATACTGCCACAGGAGGTGAGGCATCTGAAGCTTTAGAGAGGAATGATCCTAGAG
>NW_016881351.1:0-972 GCF_001698545.2 Rhinopithecus bieti | reverse complement strand
GCTTTCTGTTCCTGTGTTAGTTTGCTGAGAATGATGGCTTCTGCTTCATCCATGTCCCCACAGAGGACATGAACTCGTTCTTTTTTATGGCTGCATAGTATTCCATGGTGTATATGTGCCACATTTTCTTTATCCAGTCTATCATTGATGGGCATTTGGGTTGGTTCCAAGTCTTTGCTATTGTGAATAGTGCTGCAGTAAACATACATGTGCATGTGTCTTTATAGTAGAATGATTTGTAATCCCTTGGGTACACACCCAGTAATGAGATTACCAGGTCAAACGGTATTTCTAGTTCTAGATCCTTGAGGAATGGCCACACTGTCTTCCACAATGGTTGAATTTACACTCCCACCAACAGTGTAAAAGCATTCCTATTTCTGCACATCCTCTCCAGCTTGTTGTTTCCTGACTTTTTAATGATTGCCATTCTAACTTGCGCGAGATGGTATCTCATATTGGTTTTGATTTCCATTTCTCCAATGACCAGTGATGATGAGCTTTTTTTCATATGTTTGTTGTCTGCATAAATGTCTTGTTTTGAGAAGTGTGTGTTTCTATTCTTTGCCCACTTTTTAATGGGGTTTTTTTTTTCTTGTAAATATGTTTAAGTTCCTTGTAGATTCTGTATATTAGCTCTTTGTCAGATGGATAGATTGCAAAAATTGTCTCACTATTATTAGTAGTGTACTTTAAAAGTATCATTCTTTATAACAACATGAATATCTTGTTTGTATTCCAAACTCTGATAAATAAACTGTATCAAAAGTAAAATTGTATTGTAGATATAACCCTAAATGAGATGAAGAATTCTTTTCATGCATACATGAATAAATATTACGTATTGCCTGAGTGAGACATGGTTCAACATCAATTCTATTTCTGTTTTTCATTTTTATGGATGTAAGATCAGTAAAATCTTAGTCTTGAGAGTAAGTAAAATGGATTAAAAATCCTTTTCTTGTATTGATG
>NW_016881350.1:0-968 GCF_001698545.2 Rhinopithecus bieti | reverse complement strand
CGACTTCTCTTCTTGCTTCGTTTCGTTCATTTGACTTCAATCATTGATACTCTTTCTTTCAGTTGATTGAGTCGGTTACTGAAGCTTGTGCATTTGTCTTGTATTTCTCATGTCATGTTTTTTATCTCTGTCAGTTCGTTTATGGCCTTCTCTGCATTGATTATTCTAGTTATCCATTCTTCCATTCTTTTTTCAAGATTTTAGTTTCTTTGCACTGGTTACATAGTTCTTCCTTTAGCTCTGAGAAGTTTGATGGACTGAAGCCTTCTTCTCTCAACTCGTCAAAGTCATTCTCCATCCAGCTTTGATCCATTGCTGGCAATGAGCTGCGTTCCTTTGGAGGGGAGATGCGTTCTGATTTTTTGAATTTCCAGCTTTTCTGCCCTGCTTTTTTCCCATCCCTTTCATCTTTGATGACGGTGATGAACTGATGGGGTTTTGGTGTGGGTGTCTTTTCTGTTTGTTAGTTTTCCTTCTAATAGTCAGGACCCTCAGCTGTAGGTCTGTTGAAATTTGTTTGAGGTCCACTCCAGACACTGTTTGCCTGGGTATCAGCAGCGGAGGCTGCAGAAGATAGAATATTGCTGAACAGCGAGTGTTGCTGTCTTATTCTTGCTCTGGAAGCTTTGTCTCAGGGGTGTACCCCACCGTGTGAAGTGTGAGGTGTGAGGTGTCAGTCTGCATCTGGTGGGGATGTCTCCCAGTTAGGCTACTCAGGGGTCAGGGACCCACTTGAGCAGGCAGTCTGTCCGTTCTCAGATCTCAACCTCCGTGCTGGTAGATCCACTGCTCTCTTCAAAGCTGTCAGACAGGGGCATTTACCTCTGCCAAGGTTTCTGCTGCTTTTGTTTAGCTATGCCCTGTCCCCAAAGATGGAGTCTACAGAGACAGGCAGGCCCCTTGAGTTGCGGTGGGCTGCACCCAGTTCGAGCTTCCAGGAGGCTTTGTTTACCTACTTAAGCCTCAGC
>NW_016881349.1:0-1070 GCF_001698545.2 Rhinopithecus bieti | reverse complement strand
TTTTCTATGCTGCTGGCTGCAGTATCCCCATTGCCTAGAATGGTGCTTGGTACAAACATCAATTGTTTGTAGGATGGATGGAGTGAAAGAATGAGTGACGTAGGAAAATGCCTTCCATGGATCTTAGCAAAGGGCCACTGGGTGATGCAGTGGTAATGAATTGCACACACCACCCCTGCCGGAGAAGCTGAACACATCTTGGGGAGACCCAGACAAGATAAGGCGAGCCTTGTTAGCCAGAGAGGGGCTGAGGGGCAAAGGTGTGTGTTGCATATCTCACCCCTGCCACCAGGATTACCTGTGTTTTGGGTCACATCTTATCCCATATTCCCTTTCATTTCTAAACATCTTTATACTCTCTTTTATTTACTTATTATTGACTGACTGATTGATTGATTGATTTAAATTGAGACAGAGTCTCACTATGTTGCTCAGCCTGGACTCGAACTCCTGGGCTCAAACGATCTTCCTGCCTCAGGCTCCCTAGTAACTGGGAGTACAGGTGTACATCCCCATGCCTGGCTTTAAGCTCTCCTTTAAGGAAGACTTAATAATATTAATAAATGCCATCGTATATCATGCTTACCATGTGACAGGCACAGTGCCAGACCCTTTTAAACTAATGTCTACTTTAATCTTCTCAGCGATCTTACGCGGCAATTATTACCATAAATCTCGTTTCATAGATGATTCAGAAGTTTAGCTGACTTTTAAAATTAATATTTAATTTATTGAAATTACAATTCAAAATCATAGCTCTTCTTCAAGTTTCAGCTTTCTAATCTTATTCTGTTGATGTCCAACATATTTTACCTATCAATTTCAAAAGGATTTTGGATGTGTGGTTCCAATTATAAGGTTAAATTCCTTTTAGAGATTTAAAATTGCATTGAGACACTTATTATGTTCCATTTCCCTTTACGTACTTTAATGGCCTGACTTAATAAACAAAACCTTTTCAAGTATTTAAATTTAGATTATTCATGCGATAAATTAAACTTACAAATGGCAACCTTAGGGTTCTCTTAAATGTTTCAATACTATATATACGCTTAGGAAGTTTTAGGTTT
>NW_016881348.1:0-3916 GCF_001698545.2 Rhinopithecus bieti | reverse complement strand
CAAAGAAATGATATACATTTTAAATGACCACTTCAGTTGCAATATAAAATAACAGATTTTGGAGGAAAATGTCAATACAAGGATATCTATTATCAAGTATTAGGTTACTATGTTGGTTCAAGGACAGATGGCAGGTGGCTGTGGAGATGAGTGAAATCAACAAATCCAAGATATATTTTAGAGTATTGTACAAGGCTAGGAGTGGGAGTGACCAGACAGGAAGGAAGACTTCTCGACTTACTGCACACTGTCATGAGGAAGGATGGGAATGGAAGGGTACAATGGAATAAGCTGGGTTTTAGCAGAAGGAACCAAGAGCTCCATTATAAACACATTAAATGGCCAGGCACGGTGGCTCATACCTGTACTCCCAGCACTTTGGGAGGCTGAGGAGGGCGGATCACCTAAGGTTGGGAGTTAGAGACCAGCCTGACCAACACTGAGAAATCTTGTCTCTACTAAAAAAACTAGCTGAGCATGCTGGCAGGTGCCTGTAATCCCAGCTATTTGGGAGGTTGAGGCGGGAGAATCACTTGGACCCTGGAGGTGGAGGTTGCAGTGAGCCGAGATTGCGCCACTGCACTATAGCCTGGGCAATAAGAAGAAAACTCCGGGCTCATAAAATAAACAAGAAATAAACACACTAAACGTTTATAATGTATTTACAAGACTAACAATCAGATATAAATGTGAACTTCAGAAAGGAGATAGAACTGACCTGAAAATATAAATTACGAACTACTGGTATATGGATGTTACTTAAAAGACGGGGGGGTGGGGGGCGGAGGTGTGGTGGCTCATGCCTGTAATCCCAGCATTTTGGGAGGCTGAGGTGGGCGGATCACTTGAGGTCAGGAGTTCAACACCAGCCTGACCAACATGGTGAAACCCCACCTTTACTAAAAAAAAATACAAAATTAGTAGGGCATGGTGGCACGCATCTTTCAGCCCAGCTACTCGGGAGGCTGAGGCAGGAGAATCACTTCAATCTGGGAGACAGAAGCTGCAGTGAGCTAAGATGGCGCCACTGTATTCCAGCCTGGGTGACAGAGACTGTCTCCAAAAAAAAAAAAAAATACAGGGTGGAAGATGGGGAAGGGAGAGTAGAGATAAGAAAGAAGAGGATGGTGAGAACTAAACCCTGAGGTACTTTTAACATTCAAAGTGTAAAAGGGTCCGGAAATCTTGTAGAGACCAGTAGGGGTTGAAGTATGACATCTTCCAATAATGAATTCTCGCTGCTGTCCCCTTATGGATCTGGGTCTACCTGACAGTCTCTTCTGGAAGTTGGTATCCATTGTGATCAATTTCCACTCTTTTGTGCCCTCTATACAGCCTCTACTACAAATCATTTTGAAGAAGCACAGGGAGAAATGCTTGGGGGAAAAAAAAGGGGCCTATCTTTTAGAAATAGATTCTGAAATATTTGCAGATGAAATAATATATTGTACAGAACTGGCTTCAAAATAATCAAAGTAAGGAGTGGTCTAGATAAAACAGAACAGCTCTGAGTAGATACCTGTTACAGTTGGGCAATGCACACATGGGAAGGTTCACTGCACTGGTCTCTCCACTTACTATAAGTTTGAATACTCCACAATAAAACATAAAACATAGTGTGGAAGGCTGGCAAACACTAGTCCATGAGAAACCTCTCCATCTTATCCAGATTAACAAGAGATACAACCAAGAATCCACAGGTTTGATGCAGACACTCTAAAACATTCAATTATACCAAGACTTTAAAGGTGAAAGATTTTTTCCCCTCAACTATACATTATTATTAATTTATTTATTTATTTTTTGAGACAGTCTCAACTCTGTTGCTCAGACTGCAGTACAGAGCCACGTCGTGGCTCATTTCAGCCTTGACTTCACTGGCTCAAGCGAGCCTCCCAAGTAGATGGGACTACAGGCATGCCCCACCATGCCTGGCCTTTTTAAAATTTTTTATTTTTCGTAGTGACAGGGGCCTGCTATGTTGCCCAGGCTGGTCTCAACCTCCTGGGCTCAAGCCTCAGCCTCCCAAAGTGCTGGATTATAGGTGTGAGCCACTGCACCTGGCCTATATTATCTTAAAATGTCTCAGTGACCCAACAATTCGCCAAAGAGCATGTAGAGCAAACTAGGCTCTCTTCAGCATTTCCATTTCTTAACATATCTATTTGATTTCAATAAAATTTCATCATTTTGAAGATCTCTCACATTAGCCTGGGAAACTACAGAAACATCCACATAACGACTGAGAAGGTATCAAGTGTTCCTACACTAGTTTAAAAAAATCATTCAACACCCACATACCCACATACATTCTACAATATGCACTAGGCTGAACAGCTGTTAACCACTGAGAAGCTGGGCATTGCTTGCTCTCCCTGGGTCAAAACTCTATATGCTCATCAAACAGTATCATGTATTTGGGAAAATAATAATCCATGGTAAAAGTCACAAAAGGACCTTAATTTTAAAATAAGAATTCCTAATCTACACATTCTTTACAAAATATAGGGTATATAGGCTGATGTACTTTCCTTGATCAAAACTCTTACTTCTCTGAAGCCTGTCAGTATTTTCACCACAAGACTTCCATTAAGTTTCATTTTACATACACATGCACATGTTCACATACCCATAATCATCATCCTTAGTAGTATATAGAGACGAACCACATCGTTACCCTCTTCTGCTCAAATAAATGTCTTCCCCTACAAATGCTAAGGAGTAAAATGAGCCACAAAAAGTAGAAATTTGGCATAATCAGCATTGACTTCCTCAACAGTAACATACATGACATAAACACATTAGGTAGAGACTGGATGCCCAAAGGCCAATCCGTCCTCATGTCTTCCTGGCATTTCTCAGGCCTTTCCCATCACCCACCCCACCTAGGTTCCACGTTTCCACAAAAGTTCCATGAAGATTCAGGAAAAAACAAAAGGGAGGAAAACTCATTTCATTAAATTTACATAGCATCCTTCTTCCCAGGGTTCAAAATTAAATAAAACCAAAAGAAGAAAACCAGAAAGACAAAAGCACTTTTGTCCAAGGCGGCAAAACACAAGACCAATTTAACTGCCATTATGAACCAACTTACACTAAAACAGTATTTCCTGGAATGTGTATAAATTAAAAAACAAAACAAAATGTTCAAGGTTACTTTTACTTTCAGGGTTGGGAACTGAATCCCACAAACAGCAGCTAAACCTCAAAAAAATTGTAATTCCCTAATTATTTCCAGATTAAAACATTTCTCTTGAACATGTGGTTCTGCTGTTCTTTGGAGTGAGGGTAGGGCAGAGCTGGAGTACAGTATAACACAGAAACAGCAAGTATACTAAGAGCCATCAAACCCTTCTCCCCAAAATTGTTTATCTCTTCCAGACTCCTATTAACACTTACTCTCCTGGCTTAATTTTAATTCCGCCTCTTGGCCCTCTTGGCCGTTTCTACCCTACTCACATATTCTCTACTCATCCTCGTTCTCTGAAATGATAGTCAAAATAGTACTTTCATGCTAAAGCATTTTCTTAAATATTTCCAGATATTCCAACTTGCTATGATCTCCCACTTCTTTAAACCAGAAGGTATTACTACTTTTAGAGTGCATACCTATTTCTGCCCCATATTTATCACATACAACTTATATATGATTTAGTTAGCATCCTCCAACTTAGAAAATGATTCTCAGAGCCCAGCAAAATCCTTACTACAGAAGGTAATCAATATTTATTGAAAATACATGTACCCCTTGATACAATTGTCATAAAAGTTTTCAATGTGCACTTAATTTGATAACGTCTTTTCCATCTTTCTATTTTGAAAACTGTTTCATAAAATGACTCATCCTTCAAAGGAAAATTCAGACGAAAAGGTGTCTGCAGTAAGTAGTGTGTTAAAATTTGTTCTCAAGCCACTC
>NW_016881347.1:0-726 GCF_001698545.2 Rhinopithecus bieti | reverse complement strand
GCTCTAACAATACAGTTAAAAGAACTAGAGAAGCAAGAGCAAACAAATTCAAAAGCTAGTAGAAGACAAGAAATAACTTGACCGGAGCAGAACTGAAGGAGATAGAGACACCAAAACCCTTCAAAAAAATCAATGAATCCAGGAGCTGGTTTTTTAAAAAGATCAACAAAATTGATAGACCGCTAGCCAGACTAATAAAGAAGAAAAGAGAGAAGGCTCAAATACACAGAATAAAAAATGATAAAGGGGATATCACCACCGACCCCACAGAAATACAAACTACCATCAGAGAATACTATAAACACCTCTATGCAAATAAACTAGAAAATCTAGAAGAAATGGATAATTTCCTGGACACATACACCCTCCCAAGACTAAACTTGAAATAAGTTAAATCTCTGCATAGACAAATAACAGGTTCTGAAATTGAGGCAATAATTAATAGCCTACCAACCAAAAAAAGTCCAGGACCAGATGGATTCACAGCTGAATTCTACCAGAGGTACAAAGAGGAGCTGGTACCATTCCTTCTGAAACTATTCCAATTAATAGAAAAGAGGGAATCCTCTCTAACTCATTGTACGAGACCAGCATCATCCTGATACAATTGCCTGGCAGAGACACACACACAAAAGGGACTATTAGGCCAATATCCCTGGTGAACATCAATGGGAAAATCCTCAATAAAATACTGGCAAACCGAATCCAGCAGCACACCAAAAAGCT
>NW_016881346.1:0-882 GCF_001698545.2 Rhinopithecus bieti | reverse complement strand
AATAACTAAGATCAGAGCAGAACTGAAGGAGATAGAGACACAAAAACAATCCAAAAAAATTAATAAATCCAGGAGCTGGTTTTTTGAAAAGATCAACAAAATTGATAGACCGCTAGCAAGACTAATAAAGAAGAAAAGAGAGATCAAATAGATGCAATAAAAAATGAAAAGAGGATATGACCACTGACCCCACAGAAATACAGACTACCATCAGAGAATACTATAAACACCTCTATGCAAATAAACTAGAAAACCTAGAAGAAATGGATAATTTCCTGGACACGTCCACTCTCACAAGACTAAACCAGGAAGAAGTTGACTCTGAATAGACCAATAGCAGGCTCTGAAATTGAGGCAATAATTAATAGCCTAGCAACCAAAAAAATCCAGGACCAGATGGATTCACAGCTGAATTCTACCAGAGATACAAGGAGGAGCTGGTACCATTCCTTCTGAAACTATTCCAATCAACAGAAAAAGGTCACTTAATACTGTTCAACAGAACTCTATGTAGGTGATCAATGAATTTTCAGTCTTTTCAAAACTGTAGAATAATTATTCACCTATTAATGACCTAAAGCTTTAGATTTCTATTTTGTTAACAACCTGAAGAAATGAAACTCTCAGCAGAATTCTTAAAGAAATAGATTTAAACTCTGGTTATAAAGAATAGTAGTTTCCCCATTTTAATGTCTAATCAGTGTTACCAAATTTATATGCCCTAAACTGAATTCTTGATTATTCAGTCCTTCAAATGTTTTCTCTGCATTCCTTCCCTCTTAATGGCAACTCTATCTAACATTTATTAGGCAAATAAATGTGCCTAATAATTAGGCAAATAAATTCTTAGGCAAATAATTCAAAAGCCCCTCTTTTTTCATA
>NW_016881345.1:0-729 GCF_001698545.2 Rhinopithecus bieti | reverse complement strand
AAAGTGTTTTTTCTTTTTTTTTTTTTTTTTTATTTTTTAAAATTATACTTTAAATTCTAGGGTACATGTGCACAACCTGCAGGTTTGTTACATATGTATACATGTGTCATGTCAATGTGCTGCCCCCGTTAACTAGTCATTTATTCACATTAGGTATATCTCCTAATGCTCTCTCTCCCCGCTCTCCCCACCCCACAACAGGCCCCCTGGTGTGTGATGTTCCCCACCCTATGTCCAAGTGTTCTCATTGTTCAGTTCCCATCTATGAGTGAGAAAATGTGATGTTTGGTTTTCTGTCCTTGCGATAGTTTTCTGAGAATGATGGTTTCCAGCTTCATTCATGTCCCTACAAATGACACGAACCATCCTTTTTTATGGTTGCATAGTATTCCATGGTATATATATGCCACATTTTCTTAATTCAGTCTGTCATTGATCGACATTTGGGTTGGTTCCAAGTCTTTGCTATTGTGAATAGTGCCACAATAAACATATGTGTGCATGTATCTTTATAGCATGATTTATAATCCTTTGGGTATATACCTAGTAATGGGATGGCTGGGTCAAATGGTATTTCTAGTTCTAGATCCTTGAGGAATCACTACACTGTCTTCCACAGTGGTTGAACTAGTTTACAGTCCCACCAACAGTGTAAAAGCATTCGTATTTCTCCACATCCTGTCCAGCACCTGTTGTTTCCTGACTTTTTAATGATTGCCATACTAACAA
>NW_016881344.1:0-970 GCF_001698545.2 Rhinopithecus bieti | reverse complement strand
TAGGGAATCCTTTCCCATTTCTTGTTTTTGTCAGGTTGTCAAAGATCAGATGGCTGTAGATGTGTAATATTATTTCTGAGGACTCTGTTCAGTTCCATTAGTCTATATCTCTGTTTTGATACCTGTATCATGCTGTTTTGGTTACTGTAGCCTTGTAGTATAGTTTGAAGTCAGGTAGCATGATGCCTCCAGCTTTGTTCTTTTGGTTTAGGACTGAATTGGCAATGCAGACTCTTTTTTGGTTCCATATAAACTTTAAAGTCGTTTTTCCAATTCTCTGAAGAAAGTCATTGGTAGCTTGATGAGGATGGCATTGAATCAATAAATTACCTTGGGCAGTATGGCCATTTTCATGCTATTGATTTCTTCCTATCAATGAGCATAGAATGTTCTTCCATTTGTTTGTGTCCTCTTTTATTTTGTTGAGCAGTGGTTTGTAGTTCTCTGTGAAGAGGATCTTCACATGCTTTGTAAGTTGGATTCCTAGGTATTTTATTCTATTTGAAGTAATTGTGAATGGGAGTTCACTCATGATTTGGCTCTCTGTCTGTTATTGGTGTGAATGCTTGTGATTTTTGCACATTGATTTTGTATCCTGAGACTTTGCTGAAGTTGCTTATCAGCTTAAGGAGATGTGGGGCTGAGACGATGGGGTTTTCTAAATATACAATCATGTCATCTGCAAACAGGGACAATTTGACTTCCTCTTTTCCTAATTGAACACCTTTTATTTCTTTCTCCTGCCTGATTGCCCTGGCCAGAACTTCCAACACTAGGTCAAATAAGAGTAGTGAGAGAGGGCATCCCTGTCCTGTGCCAGTTTTCAAAGGAAATGCCCCAGTTTTGCCCGTTCAGTATGATATTGGCTGTGGGTTCATCATAAATAGCTCTTATCGTTTTAAGATATGTCCCATCAATACCGAATTTATTGAGAGTTTTAGCGTGAAGGGCTGTTAAATTTTGTGGAAGG
>NW_016881343.1:0-973 GCF_001698545.2 Rhinopithecus bieti | reverse complement strand
TTGAGATAATTATGTGGTTTTTGTCATTGGATCTGTTTATGTGATGGATTACGTTCATTGATTTGCGTATGTTGAACTAGCTTTGCATCCCAGGGATAAAGCCAACTTGATCATGGTGGATAAGCTTTTTGATGTGCTGCTGGATTCAGTTTGCCAGTATTTTATTGAGGATTTTCATGTCAATGTTCATCAGGGATATTGGTCTAAAATTCTCTTTGTGTGTGTGTGTGTCTCTGCCAGGCTTTGGTATCAGGATGATGCTGGCCTCATTAAATGAGTTAGGGAGGATTCCCTCTTTTTCTATTGATTGGGATATTTTCAGAAGGAATGGTACCAGTTTCTCTTTGTACCTCTGGTAGAATTCAGCTGTGAATCAGTCTGGTCCTGGATGTTTTTTGGTTGGTAGGCTGTTAATTATTGCCTCAATTTCAGAGCCTGTTGTTGGTCTACTCAAAGATTAAACTTCTTCCTGGTTTAGTCTTGGGAGGGTATATGTGTCCAGGAATTTATTCATTTCTTCTAGATTTTCTAGTTTACTTGCATAGAGGTGTTTACAGTATTATCTGATGGTAGTTTGTATTTCTGTGGGATCGATGGTGATATCCCCTGTATCATTTTTTATTGAGTTTCTTTGGTTCTTCTCTCTTTTCTTCTGTATTAGTCTTGCTAGCGGTCTATCAATTTTGTTGATCTTTCAAAAAATCAGCTCCTGGATTCATTGATTTTTTGAAGGGATTTTTGTATCTCTATCTCCCTCAGTTCTGCTCTGATCTTAGTTATTTTTGGCGTTATGCTAGCTTTTGAATTTGTTTGCTCTTGCTTCTCTAGTTCTTTTAATTGTGATGTTAGGGTGTCAATTTTAGATCTTTCCTGCTTTCTGTTGTGGGCATTTAGTGCTATACATTTTCCTCTACACACTGCTTTAAATGTTTCCCAGTGATTCTGGTACATTGTGTCTTTGTTCTTATTGGTT
>NW_016881342.1:0-2774 GCF_001698545.2 Rhinopithecus bieti | reverse complement strand
ACATGGTGAAACCCCGTTTCTACTAAAAATATAAAAATTAGCTGGGCGTGGTGACACCCACCTGTAGTCCCAGCTACTCTGGAGGCAGGAGAATCGCATGAACCCGGGAGACGGTGGTTGGAGTGAGCCGAGATTGTGCCACTGCACTCCAGCCTGGGCGACAGAGCGAGACTCCGTCACAAAAAAAAAAAAAGAAAGAAAGAAAAAGATAGCTCTCATACAGAATGGAAACTCAGTGTGGCAGGGCAGAAAGACCAGCCTGACTATGTAATCGACTAGACCAGAGCTGGCGAGAGCTTCAGTTAAGGCATGGTCATGGGTAGACGGAGAAAAGGTGATACAATTGAAAATCAGAAGGTAGATTTAGTAACATTTGGAACTCATGAGATTTGCACAGAGGGCAAGAGGAAGGGACACCTGACCCAGAACAGACGGGGGTAATGAAGGTGTCTTCCAGGAAGACGGGGAATGTGGAAAGAAACAAATCGGTTTGGAAAGCAAGAGGATGCATGTGGTTTTGGAAATAAGCTGGGTTTGAAGTGCCTAGTATCCATCCAGAAGGACCTGTCTACCAGGCAGTTAGAAACATTGGTGTAGCCAGGCACAGTGGCTCACGTCTATAATCCTAGCACTTTGGGAGGCCAAGGTGGGAGGATGGCTTGAGCCCAGGATTTCGAGACCAGCCTGGGCAATGCAGTGAGACCCTGACTCTACAAAAAATAAAAAAAATTAGCCGGGCCTGGTGGTGTGTGCCTGTAGTCCCAGTTACTCTCTCTCTCTCTCTCTCTCTCACACACACACACACACACACACACACAGACACACACACACAAAATGTGTAGAGCTCAGGATAGGGTCTCAGCAGAAGATACCAATTTGGGACCATTTAGCTAAGGGATAGAAATATGGAAAGCAGGGAGTCAATCTCACTTGAGTTGCAGGGAGAAAAGAAGATGGCCAAGGCCAGCACGGGGGAAACCAGGAATATTGACGGGGAAGAGAAAGACATGAGAAGACCGAGATGGGGACCTAGAGAAGGATAAGGGTGACCAGGAGAGTGGACAAGTCCTCTTCTAAGGAAGAAAAAGCAGTGTAAACATGGCCATGTCTCTTACCACGTAGTTCCCCTCCAAACACACACACACCTGTCCCCCACTAGCCTGCCTAAGGCAGAATTAAATGTGAACAAAGCACGTTTTTCACTTCATAAAAGCCACAGATTCAGAGTGGACTTACTGGCAACCAAGGTAGCCACGTAGAAGCTAGTTATTAGAGGAAGAGGTGGGTTTGAGACAGGGTCTCACTCTCTTGTCACCCACACTGGAGTGCAGTGGCACAGTCTGAGCTCACAGCAGCCTCTGCCTCCCGGGCTTAAGTGATTCTCCCACCTCAGCCTTCCGAGTAGCTGGGACCACAGGCAAATGACACCACCCCCGGCTAGGTATTTCTTTTTTCTTTTCTTTTTTTTTTTTTTTTTTTTTTTGTTGTTGTTGTTGTAGAGACAGGGTCTCGCCAAGTTTCCCAAGCTGGTCTGGAACTTTGACTTCAAGCAATCCACCCGCCTCCGCCTCCCAAAGTGCTGGGATTAACAGCTGTGAGCCACAGTGCCCAGCCAGAGGAAGCGTATTTCTTTACCGTATCCTTAATTATCCTTTAACTCTCACCTGAGGGTAGACAATGATTTAAGTACAGGGAATGATTAAATGTTAAAACTTAGCATTTTAGAATGTTATCTTGTATTGATGAATTCAGCTTATGCTGGTCTCGCAAACAAATACGAAGACTGACAGATTCCTGAGTGCAGGCCTTCACAGTGCCAGGACCACAAGATGTAATGAATTCTATTCCTGACTGGATATAAAAAAATGCCACAAAATTTTCCTTTGAGATTCAGCCGGGGAGACCTCCTGGAGTTTAGAGGTGCCCAGACTGGTGAGTGAAAGGAGTGTGATCCGGGGGGTGGGGCAGTCAGAGGACCTAGATGTCTGACACCAACATCCCCAGGTTCCAGTCTCTGCTCAGTCACTACTGGGCCTGAGAAGCTGGGTGCAGAGATGGTGGGTGACCCACCCACCTCTGAAGGTCACTACTTTTGAAGTCAGAATACCGCCCATGCACTGTGGGCCTAAGCAGGTTATGAGGGTCTCCGCAGAGACCCAGAGGCATGCTCTAGAAATTGCTGTGACTCTGGAGCAGAAACATGTGGCAGTCCCCAGCAGGGCTCACCTACACTGCTCTCCTCACTTAACACGCCTCAGGAAAGGCAAAATGGCAGCTTTACAAAACGAAGTTTTATTCCATTTTCCCTTCTCCCCTCTTAATTCTCACAGATCTCTGCAGTGACTGCTTTTAACCTGTCAACTGTGAGGAAACAAACAGAAAACCAAAGCCCTGGCTTCTTTGAGGTGGAAATAAATGACCGAGAAGGTGTTACCTAAGACCTCTACGGCCATTTGTATCTGGCCCTGTGTAGAGTGGGCTCTGCAAGACCCTGCCTCACTTTCCCACTAAGAGGCCTTGGACTTCCCAGCTCCCAGAGACTATAGAGATCGCCTCTGAGGCCTCCTGTCACGATTTCCTAAGGTGAGGAACTTCATTTGCCCAACGGAGGCCCACGTTCTGCCTGTTTGATCTACCGGCTTCCCAAGGATCTGAACTCGGGGACCAGCGTCTGCCCACATGTCCGACGAAAACAATGTAAAGGAACTACTGAGTCTGGACAGAAAATCCCGACATACCATGCAGCTTCTAAGAGGACCGAGTGCCCTCACTGG
>NW_016881341.1:0-1689 GCF_001698545.2 Rhinopithecus bieti | reverse complement strand
GGGCTTCTCTGCATTGGTTATTCAAGTTACCCATTCTTCCATTCTTTTTTCAATGTTTTTAGTTTCTTTGCACTGGGTACATAGTTCCTCCTTTGACTCTGAGAAGTTTGATTGACTGGAACCTTCTTCTCTCAGCTAGTCAAAGTCATTCTCCATCCCACTTTCTTTCGTTGCTGGTGATGAGCTACATTGCTTTGGAGGGGGAGATGCGCTCTTATTTTTTGAATTTCCAGCTTTTCTGCCCTGCTTTTCCCCATCTTTGTGGTTTTATCTGCCTTTGGTCTTTGATGATGGTGACGTACTGATGGGGTTTTGTGTGAGTGTCCTTCCTGTTTGTTAGTTTTCTTTCTAACAGTCAGGAACCTCAGCTGTAGGTCTGTTGGAGATTGCTTGAGGTCCACTCCAGACCCTGTTTGCCTGGGTATCAGCAGCAGAGGCTGCATAAAATAGAATATTGCTGAACAGCGAGTATTGCTGTCTGATTCTTGCTCTGGAAACTTCGTCTCAGGGGTGTACCCTGCTGTTTGAGGTGTGAGGTGTTGGTCTGCACCTAGTGGGGGATGCTCCCCAGTTAGGCTACTGAGAGGTCAGGGACCCACTTGAGCATTCAGTCTGTCCATTCTCAGATCTCAACCTCTGTTCCGGGAGATCCACTGCTCTCTTCAAAGCTGTCAGACAGGGTCATTAATATATGCGGAGGTTTCTGCTGCTTTATGTTCAGCTGTGCCCTGTCCCCAGAGGTGGAGTTTTCAGAGAGAGGCAAGCCTCCTTGAGCTGTGGTGGGCTCCAACCAGTTTGAGCTTCCTGGAGGCTTTGTTTACCTACTTAAATCTCAGCAGTGATGGGCACCCCAACCTCAGCCTCACTGCTGCCTTGCACTTAGATCGCACATTGCTGTGCTAGCAATGAGGGAGAGTCCGTGGGCCTGGGACCCTCCCGGCCAGGTGTATGATATAATCTCCTGGTGTGCCCGTTTGCTAAGACCCATGGTAAAGCGCAGTATTAGGGTGGGAGTTACCTGATTTTCCAGGTGTTGTGTGTCTCAGTTCCCCTGGTGAGGAAAAGGGATTCCCTTCCCCCTTGCACTTCCCAGGTGAGGCATCGCCTCACCTTGCTTCAGCTCTCTCTGGTCGGGCTGCAGCAGCTGACCATCACCGATTGTCCAGCACTCCCTAGTGAAATGAACGTGGTACCACAATTGAAAATGCAGAAATCGGGGGCTGGAGCAAGATGTCCGAATAGGAAAAGCTCCAGTCTCCAGCTCCCAGCACGAGCGACACAGAAGACAGGTGATTTTTACCCCATCAGTATGTCACCATCATCGGATAGTAGAGGCAGATAAAACCACAAAGATGGGGAAAAAAGGAGGGCAGAAAAGCTGGAAATTCAAAAAATAAGAGCGCATCTCTCCCTACAAAGGAATGCAGCTCATCGCCAGCAACGGATCAAAGCTGGACGGAGAATGACTTTGACAAGATGAGAGAAGAAGGCTTCAGACCATCAAACTTCTCAGAGCTAAAGGAGGAATTACATACCCACCGCAAAGAAACTAAAAATCTTGAAAAAAGAGTGGAAGAATTGATAGCTAGAATAATTAATGCAGAGAAGTCCACAAATGAAATGACAGAGATGAAAGCCATGACACGAGAAATACGTGACAAATGCACAAGCTTCAGTAAAGGACTTGAT
>NW_016881340.1:0-434 GCF_001698545.2 Rhinopithecus bieti | reverse complement strand
CCGCCCCCCTCCAAAAGAAGGAGGGGAAAGGGGAAAGGAAAGGAAAGGAAAAAGGAAAAGGAAGAAAGAATTTGCCACAGCTACCCTAACCTTCCGCAACCACTACCCTGGCGAGTTAGCAGCCATCAACATGGAGATAAGACCTTCCACCAGCAAAAAGCATTATGACTCACTTCATGAAGGTTCAGATGATCGCTGGCATTTCTTTTAGCAATAAATATTTTAAAATTAAGGTAGTTCACTGTTTATTATGACATAAGCCTACTGCATACTTAACATACTAGAGTACAGTGTAAATGTAACTTTTCTATGCAATAGGAAACAGAAAAAGCCCATGTCTCTCACTTTAGTGTGATATTCACTTTACTGCAATCCTGTGGTCATCCAGAACTGAACCTGTGATATCTCTGAGGTACGGCTGTATTTTCATACAC
>NW_016881339.1:0-2236 GCF_001698545.2 Rhinopithecus bieti | reverse complement strand
AAAAAGCAAACTTTTCAACTATAGAAGTATTCGCATTATTTGTTTTCAATATAAAGAGAGGATAAGAAAATGTATAAAGTGATCTACTCTCATATGGCCTATAATGAAAACTTAGAATAAATAAAAATTAAATTGGGTAATAAAGGGCAGAAATGTACCATAAGTTAAGAAAAGGAAAAAATGTAAATGGGCTTTGTGAAATAAACGATATACAAATACCACTGAAAATAAATGATCCTTAGAAAGACTTCAGGGCTGGGCGCTGTGGCTCATGCCTGTAATCTCAGAGCTTTGGGAGGCTGAGGCAGGTGGAATGTTCAAGCAGAGTTTGAGACCAGCCTGGACAACTTGACGAACCCTGTCTCTACTAAAAATACAAAAAAAATAGCTGGGCGTGGTGGCACATGCTTGTAATCCCAGCAACTTGGGAGGCTGAGGTGAGAGGATGGCCTGAACCCAGGGAGTTGACGTTGCAGTGAACAACCTCAGGATCATGCCACTGCACTCTCGTCTGGGTGACAGAGTGAGCCTTTGGTCTTGTTCCATATTTTTGCAGTTGCAAATTGTGCTGCTACAAACATGTATGTCCAACTATCTTTTTTGTATAATGACTTATTTTCCTGTGGGTAGATACCTAGTAGCGGGATTGCTGGATCAAATGGTAGATCTACTTTTAGTTCTTTAAGAAATCTCCACACTGTTTTCCATAGTGGTTGTACTATACTAGTTTACATTCACACTAGCAGTGTAAAAGTGTTCCCTTTTCACCACATCCATGCTAACATCTATTTTTTTTTTTTTATTTTTTAGTTACGGCCATTCTTGTAGGAGTACGGTATCACATTGTGGTTTTGACTTGCATTTTCTTGATCATTAGTGTTGTTGAGCACTCTTTGCATATGTTTGTTGGCCATTTGTATGTCTTCTTTTGAGAATTGTCTATTCATGTCCTCAGCCCACTTTTTGATGGGACTGTTTTTTCTTGCTAATTTGTTTGAGCTCTTTGTAGATTCTGGATATATTAGTCCTTGGTCAGATATAGATTGTAAAGATTTTCCCCCACTCTGTGGGTTGTCTGTTAAATCTGCTGATTATTTCTTTTGCTGTGAAGAAGCTCTTTAGTTTAATTAAGTCCCATCTATTTATCTTTGTTTTTGTTGCATTTGCTTTTGGGTTCTTGGTCATGAAGTCTTTGCCTAAGCCAATATCTGGAAAGTTTTTTTCCAATGTTATCTTCTAGAATTTTTAAAAAGATGACTAGACTGATGTCTCATAGAACTAATTTTATTTTGATATTTTGTCATCAGCCAAGTTCAAAGTTCCATAGCTTTTTACATTTTCTGCCTATTAATGAAGTTGCCATTTCGTTTCCTGGATTATTATCTGCTTTTCTTTCTTTCTTTCTTTCTTTTTTTATGTCAACCCTTCTTCAAAACGTGGCTCAAACCTTAACACCTCACAGAAAAATTTTCTTCTTACTGTCTTCTGATATTTATCACCCTTTTACTGCATTTCAGCCTGCAACTTATTCTGTTTGTGGATGTTGGTCAATAAGTTTCTCCAAGTGTGTATGTGTGTGTCTGTGTATGTATACGTATGAATATGCATGTGAGTGTTTTTATGAGCTTTTCAGAGGACTATTTCTACCCTATTACCCCTACCTTCTAGAATAGGGCTCTAATACAAAGGTAAAGCTAAATAAATGTTACTAAACTACTAACTGTAGTAACAGTGATTTTAATTATTAGGATAAAAACATAATTAGCACTTGTAGATCACATTAGGGCTTAGCAAAAGCTTTCAGATATATTAGCTAATATGTTCATTATTTTATAATATATGGCTTAGTTTATCTGCTGACAATTAAAGTGTATAAATACAAAGACACATGCACACGTATGTTTATTGCGGCACTATTCACAATAGCAAAGACTTGGAATCAACCCAAATGTCCATCTGTGACAGACTGGATTAAGAAAATGTGGCACATATACACCATGGAATACTATGCAGCCATAAAAAAGGATGAGTTTGCGTCCTTTGTAGAGACATGGATGCAGCTGGAAACCATCATTCTTAGCAAACTATCACAAGAAGAGAAAACCAAACACCGCATGTTCTCACTCATAGGTGGGAACTGAACAAGGAGATCACTTGGTCTCGAAAAGGGGAACAGCACACACTGGGGCCTATCATGGGGAGGGGGGATGGGGGAGGGATTGCCCTGGGGAGTTAT
>NW_016881338.1:0-1596 GCF_001698545.2 Rhinopithecus bieti | reverse complement strand
TTCACGTCACAATTTACACCTTTACTTTCATGGAGGAATTTACTAACACCATTTTCATGGAATCTCCAAAGGGATATTTTGGAGCGCACTGAGACCTATGGGGATAAAGAAGACACGGTCAGATAAAAACTAGAAGGAAGCTCTCTGAGAAACTCCTTCATGATGTGTGAATTCACCTCAGAGTGTTACACTATTCTTTTAATTGAGCAGTTTACCAACACTCTTTTTTTGGAATCTGCAATGGGATATTTCGGAGTGCGTTCATGCTTTTGGTGACAAATTAGATAATATCATATAAAAACTAGAAGGAAGCTTTCTGAGAAACCGTTTTGTGATGTGTTAATTCATCTCACAGAGTTACATGATCATTTTCATGAATCAGTTTGGTAACACTGTTTTTGGGAAACTGAGAGGGGATACTTCGGATCGCATTGAAGAATATGTTGACAAACGAAATATCCTCATATTAACAGTAGAAAGAAGTTTTCTGAGAAAGATTTTTGGGATGTGTGAATTCATCTCACTGAATTACACCTTTCTTTTCATGGAGCAGTTTGCTAACAATGTTTTCTTGGAATCTGCAAAGGGATATTTGGGAAAGCAAAGGAACTTTGGTGAAAAAGGAAATATCCTCAGATAAAAACTAGAAAGAAGCTTTCTGAGAAACTGTTTTGTCATGTGAGAATTCATCTCAGAGTTACACTGTTTTTTTCATTGTGCAGTTTGTTAACACTGTTTTCTTGGAGTCTGCTATGGGATATTTTGGAGCACATTGAAGCTTATGGTGAAAAGGCAATATCCTCATATAAAAACTAGAAAGAAGCATTATGAGAAACCGCTTTGTGATGTGCTAATTCATCTCACAGAGTTCATGATTCTTTTCATCAATCAGTTTGGTAGCACTGTGTTTTGTGGAATAGAGAAGGAATATTTTAGATCGTATTGAAGTCTATGTTGACTAAGGATATAATCTCAGATATAACTAGAAAGATTTCTGAGAAACTTCTTTGAAATGTGTGAATTCATCTCACATTGTTACACCTTTCTTTTCATGGAGCGGTTTTGTGGCACTGTTTTTGGAGAATCTGAAAGGGATATTTTGAACTGCATTGAAGCGTATTGCAACCAAGGAAATATCCTCAGTTAAAAACTAGAAAGAAGCTTTCTGAGAAACTGCTTTGTGATGTGTGAATTCATCTCACAAAGTTACACCATTCCTTTCATTGAGCAGTTTAATAACACTGTGTTTGTGGAACGTAGAGTAAGATATTTTGGATCACATTGAAGCCTACGCAGATATAGGAAATATCCTCAGATAATAAGGAGAAAGAAACATTCTGAGAAACTGCTTTGTGATGTGTGAATTCATTTCACAGAGTTACATGGATCTTTTCATTGAGAAGTTTGCTAACGCTTTTTTCGTTTAATCTGCAATGGAATATTTAGGAGTCCATTGAAGACTTTGGTGAAAAAGGAAATATCCTCAAATAAAATCTAGAAAGAAGTTCTCTCAGAAACTGCTTTGTGATGTGTGAATTCATTTTACAGAGTTGCACTGTTCTTTTCATTGAGCAGTTTAATAACACCATTTTGTGT
>NW_016881337.1:0-580 GCF_001698545.2 Rhinopithecus bieti | reverse complement strand
CTGGACTTTTTTTGGTTGTTAGGCTGTTGATTATTGCCTTAATTTCAGAGCTTGTTATTGGCCTATTCAGGGATAGAACTTCTTCCTGGTTTAGTCTTGGGAGGGTGTATATGTCCACGAATGTATCCATTTCTTCTAGATTTTCTAATTTATTTGCGTAGAGGTATTACAGTATCCTCTGATGGTAGTCTATATGTCTGTGGGATCGGTGATGATATCCTCTTTATCACTTTTTATTGTGTCTATTTGATTATTCTCTCTTTTCTTCTTTATTAGTTTTGCTAGCAGTCTATCAATTTTGTTGATCTTTTCAAAAAACCAGCTCCTGGATTCACTGATTTTTTTTGAAGGATTGTTTGTGTCTCTATCTCCTTCACTTCTGCTGTGATCTTAGTTATTTCTCACTTTCTGCTAGCTTTTGAATGTGTTTGCTCTTGCTTCTCTAGTACTTTTAATTGTCATGTTAGGGTTCTGATTTTAGATCTTTCCCACTTTCTCTTGCGGGCATTCAGTGCTATAAATTTCCCTCTACGCATTGCTTTAAATGTGTCCCAGACATTCTGGTATGTTGTATCTTTGT
>NW_016881336.1:0-1381 GCF_001698545.2 Rhinopithecus bieti | reverse complement strand
AAAAAAAAAAAAAAAAAAAAAAAAAAAAAAAAAAAAAAAAAAAAGCAACAGCAACAACAAAACAAACAAAGAAAAGAAAAATAAAGAAGGGAAGGGGATAGAGACTTTGGGAGGTGGGGAGTTGTGTTAAATCTTAAAGTGGTTAGGAAAGGCCCCAGTGGAAGCAAGCATTTCAGCCAAGATTTTGAACAGGTAAGGTGACACACCTGTATGACTATCCAGTAACAATTCACTTAATGGAAATGGCAAGGCTAAAAGCCCTGGGGGCATGGCGTGGGATATTCCATTCATAGACCAACAAAGGGGAGAGGTCAGATGAATTTCAGTGAGTGAGGAAATAAGGACAGTGAGAAATGAGGTCAAAGAGTTAAGGAAGCAGTTTGAGTAGAGAAGTGACATACTTTGACATTTTCAAGAGTATTTTGGCAACTTTTTTGAGAATAGGGCATGGGGTATGGAGCTGGAGAGGAAGGACAGAAGTAAGATGATGATCAGGAAGCTCTTGGGAAATCCAGATGAGAGATAAAGGTGGCTTTGGTCAAGTTGGTAGTAGTGAAAGATAAGATTTTAAAAAATACATTCCTAAGGTAATATCAACAGGATTTCCTGAGAATTTGATATGGGCTATGAGAGAGAGAAAAAAGAAGTCAAGGATGACTCCAGGGTGTTTGCCTTGGGTAGCTGGAAGAAAAAAAATTGCCATTTACTGAAAGAAAAAAAAAAAAAAAAAAAGACTGTGAAAAAAAAAGTAGGGAGAAGGGCAGGTCAGGAGTTGTTTGGCATTGCTTTAATCTGAGATGCCTGTTACTTATATAAATGGGAATGAATGTCAAGTAGGTAGTTGATTACACTAGTCTGGAGGTCAAGAAAGAGAGGTCTGGGCTAGCAATATAAATCTGGGTGCAGTCAGTTTCCAGATGACACTGAAAGGCATGAGAATGACTAAGAGTACCAAGAGTGAGAACAGAGAAGAGATTATCCCTTCCTGCCCCATTTGCTAGAATCCCACACACATGAGGTTCTGTGTTTAGGCTCTTGATTCCGTTCCACTGTCTATGTGTCCAGCCTTATATTTTCTTTTTCTTTTACTATTTTATGTAAATGTGAAAAGAAGCTTTCTTTCTTGTTTTCAATGAAAAGCTATGGCAGGATTTTTATTTTAATTGTCTTAAAGTTATTTAGGGTTAACTTGTCATCTGTATGACATTGAAGTGACCCTTCCATGAACATATATCTCCATTTCTGTAAATCTTCTTTTTTAATGAAGCTTTCATTTTATCTCCATTGGTCTTTCACATATTTTATTATGCTTATTCTTAGTAACCTTATAATTATTGCCACTACTATCAATTTTTTTTTTTTTTTTTTTTTTTTTTTTTTT
>NW_016881335.1:0-729 GCF_001698545.2 Rhinopithecus bieti | reverse complement strand
GATTCTTTCACGTTTTCAACTGATGATTTCCCTTTCTCAGCTTAGGCCTCAGTGCAATCCAAAGAAGCCCTTCTCAGGTTCCTGAAAGGCAGTGATAATTGACTGCTCCAAGAAACATAAGTGGAACTCTGAGAGATGAATTCACACATCACCAAGAAGTGTCCAAGAAAGCTTCTTTCTAGTTTTCATCTGAGGATATTTCCTTTGGCTACGTAAGCTTCATTGCGGTAAGAAGTATCCCATTGCAGATTTCCAGAAAACTGTGTTAGCACACTCATGACTGAAGAGAAACGTGTAACTCTGTGAGTTGCCTTCACACATCGCAATGCAGTTTCTCAGGAGGCTTCTTTCCAGTTTTGATCTGAGGACATTTCCTTTTTCACAATTGCCTTCCATGAGCTCCCAAATATCACCTTGCAGAATAGACGACAACAGTGTTAGCAAACAGTTCCAAGAAGGGAAGTGTGGAATTGGGTGTGATGAAGTCACACCTCAGAAAGCAATCTCTCAGAAATCTTCTCTCTAGATATTATCTGATGATATTTCCTTTTTCGCCCTGGGCCCCTATGGGCTGCCAAAGATCACTTTGCAGATTCCACGAAAACAGTGTGAGCAAACTGCTTCCTGAGGACTAAGATGTAACTCTGTGACGTGAATTCACAGATCACAAAGAAGTTTCTCAGCAAGATTCTCTCAGGATTTAAACTGATGATATTTTCTTTCTCAGCA
>NW_016881334.1:0-704 GCF_001698545.2 Rhinopithecus bieti | reverse complement strand
AAAGGAATGTCTGGGTCATGATAAGGGGTTGTGCAGATCACAGATTTATAATGCAGATGAAGGCTCCAGGTCACAGGCTTCAAAACTAGTAGAGTATAAATGTTTCTTATCAGACTAAAGGTCTGTACTGATGTTAACCTTGGTTGACTTTTCCTGAATTCCAAAGGGAAGAGGTCATAATGAAGCATGTCTAACCCCCAATTCCTGTCATGGCCTGAGTTAATCAAGATCCACTTTGGAATGTCCTGGCCAAGAGGAAGAGTTCATTCAGATGGTTGGGAAGGCCTCAGAATTTTAATTTTGGTTTAACAATGCTTGTTTATACTTACAGATTCTGCCATCAGATTCTATATACATCAGAAGCCTCTCACTTATCTGCAGCAAGTCACTGGACAAGATCTGGAAAGCTCAAAGGAACACATTCTGAAAGGGGGACTTTAAGATGCCAATCTTGACCTCACTATGAAGAAAATGTCTCCTGTGGGTTTTCTGTACATTCTCAATCTTTAGTCTAGCCCTGTTTTGTAAATCCCAGATGGTGGCCTGTTCTTACGTGCAGGTTCTAGGTGGGATCCACCTGTCTCTGCATTCTTGGGTGTTACAGCAAACAGAGTAAAACCAAAGGAGAGATTCACTCAAAGAGACTGCACCCTCTAAATAGTATGTTGACAGAAAAGGAAAAAAGCAGCCAGGCGCGGTGGCTT
>NW_016881333.1:0-729 GCF_001698545.2 Rhinopithecus bieti | reverse complement strand
GCCGAGGAAGGGGGATCACTAGGTCAGGAGTTTGAGACCAGCCTGGCCAACACAGTGAAACCCCGTCTCTACTAAAAATACAAAGAATTAGCCGGGTGTGGTGGCGAGTGCCTGTAATCCTAGCTAGTTGGGAGGCTGAGGCAAGAGAAGTGCTTGAACCCAGGAGGCGGAGGCTGCAGTGAGCTGAGATTGCGCCACTGCACTCCAACCCAGGTGACAGTGTGAGACTCTGACTCCAAAAAAAAAAACAAAAACAAAAAAAACAAACCCTTTACCTGCCTTTCTCCCTCTACCAATCTAATAGTCTAGACTCTTCACAGACAAACCTGTTGAAAAATTTATCTTCCTTGCCTTCACTTACTTTTCAACCCACTTTAATAAGGGTTCCACCCGCAACATACCACTGAAGCTATTTCCACCAAGGTAGGAACTGCCACTCAAGGCCTTCTTGGCTCTAAAATCCCATGAGACTTTTTCAGCTCACCTTACACTTTCTCAATACCATTCTAAAGTTTGAGTTTTTTAGTTAACTTTAATCTTTAATTCCAGAGACTCTTTCTACTTTATCCCAATCCAAGTATTCTCCTTCTTCACCTTTTTTTTTTGAGACAGAGTCTGATTTTGTTGCCCAGGCTGCGGGACAGTGGTGTAATGTTGGCTCACTGCAACCACCGTCTCCAGGTTCAAGCAATTCTCCCATCTCAGCCTCTCAAGTAGCTAAGATTACAG
>NW_016881332.1:0-579 GCF_001698545.2 Rhinopithecus bieti | reverse complement strand
ACAGTGGTAATTGGCTGCTGCATGAAACATAAGTGTTACTCAGTGAGATGAATTCACAAATCAGCAGGAACTTTCTAAGAAAGCTTTTTTCTTGTTTTCATCTGAGGATATTTCCTTTGTCACCGTAAGCTTCATTGTGTTCGGAAGTATCCCATTGCAGATTTCCAGAAAACTGTGTTAGCAAACTGAACACTGAAGAGAAACGTGTAACTCTGTGAGTTGCATTCACACATCAAAATGCCGTTTCTCAGAAGGCTTCTTTCCAGTTTTGATCTGAGGATTATTCCTTTTTCACCATAGGGCTCAAGGAGCTCCCAAATATCACTTTGCAGAACACAAGATAACAGAGTTAGCAAACTGTTCCAGGAAGGGAAGAGTGGAACTCTGTGTGATGAAGGCACTCATTAGAAAGCAATCTCTCAGTAACCTTCTCTCCAGTTATTATCTGAGGATATTTCCTCTTTCATCATGGGTCCCTATGTGATGCCAAATCTCACTTTGCAGATTCCACGAAAAGAGTGTTAGCAATCTCCTTCCTGAGCAATAAGCTATAACTCTATGAGGGGAATTCACAGATCA
>NW_016881331.1:0-736 GCF_001698545.2 Rhinopithecus bieti | reverse complement strand
CAAACAGAAATTTATTTAAATGTGTATACAGACAAACATTTTCCAAAAGATGAACAGAAACCTTATCTCAATTTTTTTCCCACAAGTAAAATGTACATCATGGAAAAGAAGTCACATTTCCTTGGATAACATGTTCCCATCTTTCTACCACAAGTTGGTGGATTCTGGGGGCAGAGGTGGTGTGGGGTGGGAAATGAGGGAAGAGAGAAGATTCCGATGTTCAACATAATTTAATCTTCAGCATTGTCTCACCCTGAAATGACTTAATTATAGAGATTTCCATAAGAATCAGCACTCTTCAGTTTTGACATTAAAATGGAAACTTCTACTCTAAAATCACAAATAAGTCTCTTGGCTTTCTTTCTAGTGTGAGCTAAACAGTATATTCAATATTAAGGAAAATGATGAAATACACGTATGGTATATTAATGGAGACATTCCACAGTAAAATATACTTTGGAATACTTACAGATTTTTCAAACGTGTTGGAATTAGAAACTTGTAAAAGCTGCTGCAGTGTATAATAGCTTTTCATTTGAATGTGCTAGCCATGCCTTTTTGGTAGTTTATACATTAAATGTATCTTGTCCGCATTTTTTATGGCCTCTGATTTTTTTTTATTATTATTATGTAGGATTAGATGTCCACCAGAATTATTGTAAGTGTACCAGGACCTGATTTCAAATTCTGAACATGCACCCAATATTTGTCCACATATACTGCTCCCCAAAGTCAA
>NW_016881330.1:0-736 GCF_001698545.2 Rhinopithecus bieti | reverse complement strand
CAAATAGAATTTTATTTAAATGTGTATACAGAAAACATTTTCCAAAAGATGAACAGAAACCTTATCTCAATTTTTTTCCCACAAGTAAAATGGACATCATGGAAAAGAAGTCATATTTCCTTGGATGACATGTTCCCATCTTTCTACCACAAGTTGGTGGATTCTAGGGGGCAGGGGTGGTGTGGGGTGGGAGATGAGAGAAGAGAGAGGATTCTGATATTCAACACAATTTGATCTTCAGCATTGTCTCACCCTGAAATGACTTAATTATAGAGATTTCTATAAGAATCAGCACTCTTCAGTTTTGACATTAAAATGGAAACTTCTACTCTAAAATCACAAATAAGTCTCTTGGCTTTCTTTCTAGTATGAGCTAAACAGTATATTCAATATTAAGGAAAATGATGAAATACACGTATGGTATATTAATGGAGACATTCCACAGTAAAATATACTTTGGAATACTCACAGATTTTTCAAATGTATTGGAATTAGAAACTTGTAAAAGCTGCTGCAGTGTATAATAGCTTTTCATTTGGTTGTCTTAGCTGTGTCTTTTTGGTAGTTTATACGTTAAATGTATCTTGTCCGCATTTTTATGGCCTCTGATTTTTTTTTTATTATTATTATGTAGGATTAGATGTCCACCAAAATTACTGTAAGTGAACCAGGACCTGATTTCAAATTCTGAATATGCACCCAATATTTGTCCACATATATTGCTCCCCAAAGTCAG
>NW_016881329.1:0-1223 GCF_001698545.2 Rhinopithecus bieti | reverse complement strand
GTATTTTAGTAGAGATGGGGTTTCACTGTGTTAGCCAGGATGGTCTCAATCTCTTGATCTCATGATCTGCCTGCCTCAGCCTCCCAAACTGCTGGGATTACAGGTGTAAGCCACTGCACCTGGCCTTAGAACAGGATTTCTTTTTTTAAATAAATACTTTTGGTCTCTATAGATTTGCCATTTCTGAACATTTCATGTAAATGGAATAATGTCTTTTCTGACTGGCTTCTTCCCCTTAGAATAATGTTTTCTAAGCTTATTCACAGTAACTCATGTCAGCACTTCATTTCTTTTCATTGCCAGATAATATTCCATGTATGTCCCTATACGTGGGGCATTATTATATGCCACATTTGATCCATCAGTTGATGAAATTTAGGTTGTTTCCCACATTTGGGCCACTGTGAACAGTGCTGCTATGAGCATTTGTGTGTTAAGTCCTGAGTCTCTATAAGATTGTCTGTTTCTTTGCAGTTTACTCAATTAGGAAACTGGTTTGTCTTAATAGACCTTTCACGGTCTGGATGTTGCTGATCTCAACACCGTAGCGTCATTTAACATTTTGTGTGCCGTTGTGTTTCCTCTGAATTAGTATTGAGATCTAGAGGCTCAATCCGACATACGTTCAAATTTTTTTTAGCAGGAATACTTGATGGGGGTGTTATGTTCTTTCAGGAGTCGCAGTGCCTGCCTGGGAGTTGTTTTTCTGATGTCAGTAGGCAGCATTATTGCTTAACTCCATTAATTGATTAGGGGTTCAAACTTGGTGCCTAGTTCTCAAGAAATTAATATGGGAGCTTTTTGCATTATAGTTTCAAATTCATTAAAATGGTGTGTGGAAGTACTTAGGATATATTTTTTTCTTTTTTTGAGATAGTCTCGTTCTGTCACCCAGGCTGGAGTGCAGTGGCCTCCACTGCAGTGGAGTGCAGTGGCTCACTGCAAGCTCTGCTTCTGGGGTTCAAGCAATTCTCCTGCCTCAGCCTCCTGAGTAGCTGGGACTACAGGCGCCGCCACCACGCCCGGCTAATTTTTTTGTATTTTTAGTAGAGATGAGGTTTCACTGTGTTAGCCAGGATGGTCTTGACCTCCTGACCTCGTGATCCACCTGCCTCGGCTTCCCAAAGTGCTAGGATTACAGGCGTGAGCCACCATGCCTGGCCTACTTGGTGTATTTTAACTAGCTACCTTATTAAATTTTCTTGTAAGTCCTTACAGTTTTT
>NW_016881328.1:0-729 GCF_001698545.2 Rhinopithecus bieti | reverse complement strand
TAATATAGTTTGAAGTCAGATTACGTGATGCCTCCAGCTTTGTTCTCTTGGCTAAGGATAGTCTTGGCAATATGGGCTCTTTTTTCATTCCATATGAACTTTAACGTATTTTTTTCCAATTCTGTGAAGAAAGTTATTAGTAGCATAATAGGGATGGCATTGAATCTATAAATTACCTTTGGCAGTATGGCCATTTTCATAATTCTGATTCTTCCTATTCCTGAGCATGAAATGTTCTTCCATTTGTTTGTGTCCTCTTTTATTTCATTGAGCAGTGGTTTGTAGTTCTCCTTGAAGAGGTCCTTCACATCCCTTGTAAGTTGAATTCCTAGGTATTTTATTCTCTTTGAAGCAATTGTGAACATGAGTTCATTCATGATTTGGCTCTCTGTCTGTTATCGGTGTACAAGAATGCTTGTGATTTTGGCATATTGATTTTGTACTCTGCTGAAGTTGCTTATCAGCTTAAGTAGATTTTGTGCTGAGACAATGGGGTTTTCTAAATATACAATCATGTCATCTGCAAACAGGGATAATTTGACTTCCTCTTCTCCTAATTGAATACCCTTTATTTCTTTCTCTTGACTGATTGCCCTGCCCGGATCTTCCAACACTATGTTGAATAGGAGTGGTGAGAGAGGGCATCCTTGTCATGTTCCAGTTTTCAACGGAAATGCTACAAGTTTCTGCCCATTCAGTATGATATTATCTGTGGGTTTGTCATAAATA
>NW_016881327.1:0-549 GCF_001698545.2 Rhinopithecus bieti | reverse complement strand
TTAAAACAATTTATTTTGCTTTTAGTCTCTTGGCAACCTCAAGTGCTTCATTCACAGTGTCTGCTACAAAGAATATTTGAACTCTGACTCTGTTGTCAGACATCAGTTTCTCGCTCTGGTGTTCCTTGAGGGTCTGCCGTCTTCTGGAAGTTAATTGAAGTGCCTGGACCTGGCTACCAAGATCCAGAGTGGAGCGCTAGGTCTCTCAGAAGTTTCCTGGCTTGCACGCTACCAGGAGAATGTCATTTTAAACAGAAATCCCGAAGTGGGGTATTGGGACTTGGATTATTATTTTTAGTTCTCATAGATGAGTGCTCTCTAGATATTAGCTTTTATTATTTGGATTATTCTTTATATACTAATTATTCCTTAATTAAAACTATGAGTGCTATACAGAGAGTGAAATTGATAAATTCACTCTCTAAAATATATCTATGTATAAAATATATAGTTAAATATATATTTATTTAAAGGGCTTGACTGAAATAGTGTTATAGCTATTATTACAATTAGAATGTATATTTCTTTATTTCATATAGTAATAACACT
>NW_016881326.1:0-2233 GCF_001698545.2 Rhinopithecus bieti | reverse complement strand
TTTTGTCAGATTTGTCAAAGATCAGATGGTTGGAGATGTGTGGTATTATTCTGTTCCATTGGTCTATATCTCTGTTTTTGTAGCAGTACTATGCTGTTTTGGTTGCTGTAGCCTTGTAGTATAGTTTGAAATCAGATAGCGTGATGCCTCCAACTTTGTTCTTTTGCCTCAGGATTGTCTTGGCAACGAGGGCTCTTTTTTGGTTCCATATGAACTTTAAAGTAGTTTTTTTCCAATTCTGTGAAGAAAGTCATTGGTAGCTTGAAGGAGATGGCATTGAATCTGTATATTACCTTGAGCAGTATGGCCATTTTCACGATATTGATTCTTCCTCTCCACGAGCATGGAATGTTCTTCCATTTGTTTGTGTCCTCTTGTATTTCATTGTGCAGTTTTGTAATTCTCCTTGAAGAGGTCCTTCACATCCCTTGTAAGTTGGATTCCTAGGTATTTTATTCTCCTTGAAGCAATTGTGAATGGGAGTTCACTCATGATTTGGCTCTCTGTTTGTGTTATTGGTGCATAAGACTGCTTATGATTTTTGCACATTGATTTTGTATCCTGAGAATTTGCTGAAGTTGCTTATCAGCTTAAGGAGATTTTGGGCTGAGATGATGGGGTTTTCTAAATATACAATCATGTCATCTGCAAACAGGGACAATTTGGCTTCCTCTTTTCCTAATTGAATACCCTTTATTTCTTTCTCCTGCCTGAATGCCCTGGCCAGAACCTCCAACACTATGTTGAATAGGAGTGGTGAGAGAGGGCATCCCTGTCTTGTGCCAGTTTTCAAAGGTCTCCCTCTGTTGCCAGGCTGTAGTGCAGTGGCACAATCTCGGTTCACTGCTACCTGTGCCTCCTGGGTTCAAGTGATTCTCCTGTCTCAGCCTCCCGAGTAACTGGGACTACAGGCACAAGCCACCACGCTCAGCTAATTTTGTATTTTAGTAGATATGGGGTTTCACCATGTTGGCCAGGATGATCTCGATCTCTTGACCTCGTGATCCACCCACCTCAGCTTCCCAAAGTGCCAAGATTATAGGCATAAGCCACCATGCCCGGCCAACAACATTTTAAAGAGAGGCTGTGAGACATTTTAAAAGAAGTTGCCACGTAATTGTAGACACAGGAACTATTAGTGACTATGGGAAGTTGTTGTCCAGCAATGCCTCTAGGCAGGTGCACTCTTAAGCCATCAACCAGATGGTTGAATCCATCTTTAATTGGAAGGATGAAGAACAAGCGTCAGCTTCCATCTTTATCTTAGTCAGGACTACTTATGAAATACACCTTTCCTCAGGCCTGTGGACACTAATGGGGTCATGTGAAAATGGTTTCCTAAATTTTGTTATTTCAGAGCCCTATCTATAAACCTTCAGAACTTCAACACCACCCTTAAAGTTGTACCAAATATTTCACGGGAACATCACTTTCCCACTTTAGGGTGTGACTCCCAGTGCTCCCCAAACTGTAAATCCCACCCCCCTCTGCCACATCCTCCTCCAGGCTCTAGTGCTTCCTGAGCTGGGGCCCTACAGAATTCCTCAAAGCAATGGCAGCATGCCCCTTCCCTCATTTCCCATTAAGCTATGATATGTGGATCCCAAAACGGCCCAGAAATTACTCCAGAGAAATATCTTCTAGATTCTTTTGTCTTCTCTGTTCCCAGGGTACAGGCCTGGGGCACACATACTAAGCTGGCTTCTCACCCCAGGTACCCACAGAAACTGTACACAGGATGAGTGTTAGAGGGGTGAAGGTTTAGAGTCACCTTATACTCTGGCTCAGCTTAGGACTACTGGTCATCAGAGAAATGCAAATGAAAACCACAATGAGATACCATCTCACACCAGTTAGAATGGCAATCATTAAAAGTCAGGAAACAACAGGTGCTGGAGAGGATGTGGAGAAATAGGAAGACTTTTACACTGTTGGTGGGAGTGTAAACTAGTCCAACTATTGTGGAAGACAGTGTGGTGATTCCTCAAAGATCTAGAACCAGAAATACCATTTGACCCAGCAATCTCATTACTGGGTATATACCCAGAGGATTATAAATCATGCTACTATAAAGACACATGCACACGTATGTTTATTGCGGCACTATTCACGAGAGCAAAGACTTGGAACCAACCCAAATGTCCATCAATGATAGACTGGGATTAAGAAAATGTGGCACATATACTCCATGGAATACTATGCGCCATAAAAAAGGATGAGTTCATGACCTTTA
>NW_016881325.1:0-577 GCF_001698545.2 Rhinopithecus bieti | reverse complement strand
CTAGGTATTGATGGAATGTATCTAAAATAATAAGAGCTATTTATGACAAACCCAGAGCCAATATCACAATGAATTGGTAAAAGCTGGAAAATTACCTTTGAAAACCCGCACAAGACAAGGATGCCCTCTCTCACTACTCCTATTCAGCATAGTATTGGAAGTTTTGACAGGGCAATCAGGCAAGAGAAATAAATAAAGGATATTCAAATAGGAAGAGAGGAAGTCAAATTGTCTCTGTTTGCAGATGACATGATTGTATATTTAGAAAACCCCATTGTCTCACCCCAAATCTCCTTAAGCTGATAAGCAACTTCAGCAAAGTCTCAGGATACAAAATCAATGTGCAAAAATCACAAGCATTCCTATACGCCAGTAACAGACAAACAGAGAGCCAAATCACGAGTGAACTCGCATATGCAATAATACAAAGAGAATAAAATACCTAGGAATACAACTTATAAGGGATGTGAAAGACCTCTTCAAGGAGAACTACAAACCTCTGCTCAGGGAAATTAAAGAGGACAAAAACAAATGGAAAAGCATTTCATGTTCATGGATAGGAAGAATCAATATTGTG
>NW_016881324.1:0-883 GCF_001698545.2 Rhinopithecus bieti | reverse complement strand
GAGGGCATCCTTGTCTTGTGCTGGTTTTCAAAGGGAATGCTTCCAGTTTTTGTCCATTCAATATGATATTGGCTGTGGGTTTGTAATAAATAACTCTTATTATTTTGAGATACATTCCATCAATACCTAGTTTACTGAGAGCTTTTTGCATGAAGGGCTGTTGAATTTTGTTGAAGACCTTTTCTGCATCTTTTGAGATAATCATGTGGTTTTTGTCTTTGGTTCTGTTTATATGATGGATTATGTTTATTGATTTGCATATGTTGAACCATCCTTTCGTCCTAGGGATGAAGCTGACTCGATCGTGGTGGATAAGCTTTTTGATGTGCTGCTGGATTTGGTTTGCCGGTAGTTTATTGAGGATGTTCGCATCAATATTCATCAGAAATATTGGTCTAAAATTCTCTTTTTTTGTTGTGTCTCTGCCAGGCTTTGGTATCAGGATGATGCTGGCCTCATAAAATGAGTTAGGGAGGATTCCCTCTTTTCTATTGATTGGAATAGTTTCAGAAGGAATGGTACCAGCTCCTCTTTGTACCTCTGGTAGAATTTGGCTGTGAATCCGTCTGGTCCTGGGCATTTTTTGGTTGGTAGGCTATTAATTATCTCCTTGATTTCAGAGTCTGTTATTGGTCTATTCAGGGATTCAACTTCTTCCTGGTTTAGTCTTGGGAGAGCGTATGTGTCCAGGAATGTATCCATTTCTTCTAGATTTTCTAGTTCATTTGTGTTGAGGCGTTTATAGTATTCTCTGACGGCAGTTCGTATTTCTATGGGATTTGTGGTAATATCCCCTTTATCATTTTTTATTGCTTCTGTTTGATTTTTCTCTCTTTTCTTATATATTCGTCTTGCTAGCAGTCTATCAATTTTGTTGATCTTT
>NW_016881323.1:0-354 GCF_001698545.2 Rhinopithecus bieti | reverse complement strand
GATAAGATGAAAATGCAACAAATTAATGAATCTCAATGAGAAGTTTAAGAAGAAGAATTGAAACACACAAATGTTATATTATAGATAAATATATTTGGATGAATTGTGAACTCCATTAATTGATACTGGAAGTTAGAATATTGAATAATATTTTGGAAGGTAATCGTTAGGAAACTTAAAATTAACCAGGATAAGATTCAGGAATCACTTCAATCAAAGAGAGAAATTGTAAGTATTTTTCATGCAGAAGAAAATTATATATAATATGTATTTTAAATATTTTAATGTGTAAAATAAGAAGCTTGAAATAAATGAATTTGATGTTATGCCTAATTTTCAAATGCATATATATAT
>NW_016881322.1:0-1648 GCF_001698545.2 Rhinopithecus bieti | reverse complement strand
TATATTTAGGATAGTTAGTTCCTCTTGTTGAATTGATCCCTTTACCATTATGTAACGGCTTTCTTTGTCTCTTTTGATTTTTGTTGGTTTAAAGTCTGTCTTATCAGAGACTAGGATTGTAACCCCTGCCTTTTTTTGTTTTCCATTTGCTTGGTAGATCTTCCTCCAGCCATTTATTTTGAGCCTATGTGTGTCTTTGCACGTGGGATGGGTCTCCTGAATAAAGTACACTGATGGGTCTGACTCTTTATCTAATTTGCCAGTCTGTGTCTTTTAATTGGAGCATTTAGCCCCTTTACATTAAAGGTTAATATTGTTGTATGTGAATCCGATCCTGTCATTATGATGTTAGCTGGTTATTTTGCTTGTTAGCTGAAAATTCTTTTCTTTACGAATGTTGAATATTGGTCCCCATTCTCTTCTGGCTTGTAGAGTTTCTGCCGAGAGATCTGCTGTTAGTCTGATGGGCTTCCCTTTTAGTCTGATGGGCTTCCCTTTGTGTGTAACCCGACCTTTCTCTCTGCCTGCCCTTAACATTTTTTCCTTCATTTCAACTTTGGTGAATCTGACAATTATGTGTCTTGGAGTTGCTCTTCTCTAGGAGTATCTTTGTGGAGTTCTCTGCATTTTCTGAATTTGAATGTTTGCCTGCATTGCTAGGTTGGAGAAGTTCTCCTGGATAATATCCTGCAGAGTGTTTTCCAACTTGTTTCCATTCTCCCCGTCACTTTCAGGTACACCAATCAGACGTAGATTTGGTCTTTTCACATAGTCCCATATTTCTTGGAGGCTTTCTTCATTTCTTTTTACTCTTTTTTCTCTAAACTTCGCTTCTTGCTTCATTTCATTAATTTGATCTTCAATCACTGATGACCTTTTTTCCAGTTGATCGAGTTGGTTACTGAAGCTTGTGCATTTGTCACGCAGTTCTCATGTCATGGTTTTCGTCTCTATCAGATCGTTTGTGGACTTCTCTGCATTGGTTATTCTAGTTAGCCATTCATCAAATCTTTTTTCAAGGTTTTTAGTTTCTTTGCTCTGGGTTCGTAATTCCTCCTTTAGCTCAGAGAAGTTTGATTGTCTGAAGTCTTCTCCGCTCAACTCGTCAAAGTCATTCTCCATCCAGCTTTGTTCCCTTGCTGGTGAGGAGCTGCATTCCTTTGCAGGGGAGAGGTGCTCTGATTTTAGAATTTCCAGCTTTTCTGTACTGCTTTTTCCCCATCTTTGTGGTGTTATCTATCTTTGGTCTTTGATGATGGTGACGTACAGATGCAGTTTTGGTGTGGATGTCCTTTCTGTTTGTTATTTTTCCTTCTAACAGTCAAGATCCTCAGCTGCAGGTCTGTTGAAGTTTGCTCAAGGTCCACTCCAGACCCTGTTTGCCTGGGTATCAGCAGCAGAGGCTGCAGAATAGTGAATATTGCTGAACAGCAAGTGTTGCTGTCTGATCATTCCTCTGGAAGCTTCTTCTTAGAGGTGTTCCCAGCCAAGTGAGGTTTGAGGTGTCAGTCTGCCCCTAGTGGGGGATGTCTCCCAGTTCGGCTACTCAGACGTCAGGGACCCAGTTGAGCAGACAATCTGTCAGTTCTCAGATTGCAAACTCCATGCTGGGAAAACCACTACTCTCTTCAAAGCTGTCAGACAGGGA
>NW_016881321.1:0-1647 GCF_001698545.2 Rhinopithecus bieti | reverse complement strand
AGAGACGTTTGCGTCTGCCTCTGCAAACGAGGTTTCTGCAGAGGTTTCTGCTGCTTATTTTGTTGTTGTTGTTTAGCTGTGCCCTGTCCCCAGAGGTGGAGTCTACAGAGACAGGCAGGTTTCCTTGAGCTGCTGTGAGCTCCACCCAGTTCGAGCTTCCCAGCGGCTTTGTTTACCTACTTAAGCCTCAGCAATGGCGGGCGCCCTTCCCCCAGCCTCACTGCTGCCTTGCAGTTATATCGCAGACTGCTGTGCTAGCAATGAGGGAGGCTCCGTGGCCGTGGGACCTTCCCGGCCAGGTGTGGGATATAATCTCCTGGTGTGCCCGTTTGCTTAAAGCGCAGTATTGGGGTGGGAGTTACCCGATTTTCCAGGTGTTGTGTGTCTCAGTTCCCCTGGCTAGGAAAAGGGATTCCCTTCCCCTTGCACTTCCCAGGTGAGGCAATGCCTCGCCCTGCTTCAGCTCTGGCTCATCGGGCTGCAGCAGCTGACCAGCACCGATTGTCCGGCACTCCCTAGTGAGATGACCCTAGTACCTCCGTTGAAAATGCGGAAGTCACCGGTCTCCTGTGTCGCTTGCTCCGGGAGTTGGAGACTGGAGCTGTTCCTATTTGGCCATCTTGCTCCGCCCCACGAGTTCAGGGCTGTCTTAAAGAGTTGTTTGACACAGGAACTTGTTTTCTAATCAATTTAAAATTTTTTTTTCATTTTATTTTATTGTATTTTTTAGATAGAGTCTCGCTGTGTTGCCCAGGCTGGAGTTCAATGGTGTGATCTTGGCTCACTGCAACCTCCACCTCCCAGGTTCAAGCGATTCTTGTGCCTCAGCCTCCTGAGCAGCTGTGATTACAGCCATGTGTCGTCACACCCGTCTAATTTTTGTATTTTTTCGTGGAAACAGAGTTTCGCCATGTTGGCCAGGCTGGTCTTGAACTCCTGGCCTCAAGTGATCCACCTGCCTTGGGCTCCCAAAGTGCTGGGATAACAGGCATGAGCTAACGTGCCTGGCGTCTAATAAAATTTTGTAGGGAGTTAAGAGTGGAAGAGATAATAACATTTATTGAATGTCCAGTAGATGTCTGACCTATGCACTTTGGGAATATGATGTATTTAATACTCATATGCTGGAAAATGGGCTTTTTTTGGTTGCTATTTTGTGGGTGAGAAAACCGCTGCCTAGAAAGGTCAGTAACTTGTACAACTTATAACTTGTCATACTACCAGTATGGGTCACTGTTTGAAATGGTGTATTTCTGATTAGAAATCTTATACTTTTCCTATCCTGTTACATTGATATTTTAGGATATACCACTTCCCTTTGACACCAGAACATTTTTCTAACATATAGAACTCAGCCCTCTTTGAATAATGTAGTTTTCTGACAACCCTTTAAAATGTTGATTAAAATCTTTGATTAAACAACCTAAGAATGATTTTTCTGAACTCTAGTCTCAATCTTTGTGATCAGAAGGTTAAAACCAGACTCGATGTCTCTGAGAGGTGAATTGCTTCTCCAGAGAGTAAATGGTGCTCTGCGAGAGATAGCATGGGGTGTGTCAAACTCATCTAGAGCGTTTGGATCCCCTTAGTCTTCTAGTAGACCACTTTAGGAGACAGTTTTCAAAATGCCTTGAATTGAAACAAACA
>NW_016881320.1:0-2855 GCF_001698545.2 Rhinopithecus bieti | reverse complement strand
GCTGTAGGTAAAAAGTTTGTAATTAACAAAACTGGAAATGTCTTCATCTAAGATTTAATTCACAGGTTCCATTTAGTATTATTTGAATGATGGCACAATTTTTAAGGGATAGAATTGTGCATTTTTAAATCAAAACTAGTCTTAGGACAATTTTTGTTCAATGTATATGACAGACTTGGAGAGAGTTTGATCTCATTATTACTTATAGAAAAAATAGCCTTTGGCAATATAAGATATGTTATGTTTTAAAAAAAGCCACACTGTGGTTTTAATCTATCAGTTCTAAGGATAACTAAAATAAACATAAGGAGTTCTCGATTTGTGGGTTTAAGAATTAAGCCAGAGAGTTATGTACTTATTCACCAAATCAGCTCTTAAAGTTTATTTCCATAATCATTACTTGGCTTGATTGTAGCAATCATGAATGAAATTCAGTAACATTAAGGTTATTAGGGAAAAAAACAAAATAAAACAAAACAAATAATGCCAGAAGTTTTGTAAGTCACAAGCTAGCTGTCTACTGTGATTCAGCAACTTTTAGCAGTTGAATCTAAATCCGATTCGAAGCTTTCTGAATCTGAAGCTAGCAGACAAGTTCCAGAGCTCTATGAAAGAGGCTTCTGGTGCTTGAATCCACCCTTCCATGCTTGAGGTAACAAAGCAACCAGCCCAGCAGTATAGCTTATCTCTCCTCAGGGCTCGAGGCCTCTGCCCTACTTGGCACTATTGGGATTTTGTCAGATTAAGGAATCGATGGACAATGTGCTGAGTGCTTTTATTTAAACATACATACATACACAAATAAATAAGTAATTAAATAAATAAATAAATATAAGCCCCAACCGTGGAACCCAACATACAGTCTGAACTGCCTAAGTCACACCAATGTTTACACAGCCCTTCAATAACTGATGTGTTTTCAGGTCAAAAGACCAAACCCGTAAATCAAAGGCAGTGCTGCCCCTATGACTTACTCATTTGCATTCTGAGTGAGACACACAGTTTTAGGTCATATCAAAACAGAAGACTGATACGTGATCCAGTGGCTCGGGGTTCCGAACATGCCAGCTTCAAAGGCAGCTGTGAGGTTTGCCTATCAGCTCCTCCTATGTGTGTGACAAATGCTTGTTAGAAATCTCTGCATGGGCACTGGGGAGTCTTTGCTTGTGCAATAATGTCCTAATGTGACCTTCTTCATTTACTATTTAAGGAGTTTTACTATGAGTAATTAAGAAAACTTATCCGGATGCCATTTAATAGAAATTCTCAAAGCCTTTGGAAACAATTTTATCTACAATGAAGCAATAGAATGAAACCAAAATATCCATCCTGTGAATCAAGATTTCATCATTTCTACACCTGCTCTAAGGTATTGTGTCAACTTTTCCAAGTTCTCTTCCCCTCAAAATGCTCCTTTTCTTTATGTTCTTAAATGAAGAAAACTCTGCTCCCTTCTTTATCCTTCGCTTTCGAGGCTGCTCTGCTGAGTAAAATCTGGCCCCACAGGAAGTTATTCTTGTGGCCACAGCATAGGTGACAGAGGTAAATGGAGAGTTCTTAAAAGTACACAATTTCTTTCTTACAAAGCCTCCTCAAATAATGCAAGCCATTTTTTACCTGCCCTACAAAACCAAATTGCTCTTCTTACACTGGAAAATCATCCAGCTACTCTCAACAGCTCTACACTATTGAGATAACAACAGGCTCTGCACATAACAGAAATGCTGCATTGTCCCCAGTGCTGCTGCTTTAGCACGGATGCTTTCACTTTTCTTAAACACACACACAACATACACACAGTCTGAATTAGCTAAAAGGTGAGTAAAATGTGAATAAAGAGCATTTAAGGAGAAAGCGTATTTAAAGAGTGTTTAAAGGAGAAACATTCACACTTCCATTTAGTTCAATACCTCGTCTGAGAGGACAATGTGGCAAAACACATGTAGTCAGAAAACAAGAGAATGTGGGATGTTCTTAAGGTAATGGTCCTATTAGAAATAGATCTGCCTTAGGCAAGAGGAATTTGTGGCAGGTTAATTGAGTCACAGGTGTCATAGACCTAGGAAGGGTTACATAAATTGTGAGGCTGAGTGAAAACTAAAATGTGGAGGCCCTTGTTCAAAAGCTATTTAGAATTTCAAGAACCATCAGAGGAGCAGAGCATTAAACCAAATGTGAGACCCTTCTAAGCTTGAAACTCTGGGCAACTGCACAGATTGTATGCCCCTGAAGTTGGCCCCGCACGTATCTAAGGCCTAGATGGCCTACATGAATCTTGTGTAAGACTGAAATTCTTCATCAGGTGGCCTCAGGTTTCTCATCTAATAACCAAACCCGTTCAAGGTTCTCTCCCTTACTGTAAACTAGTTCAACCATCATGGAAGATAGTGTGGTGATTCCTCAAGGATCTAGAACTAGAAATACCATTTGACCCAGCCATCCCATTACTGGGCATATACCCAAAGGATTATAAATCATGCTGCTATAAAGACACATGCACACATATGTTTATTGCAGCACTATTCACAATAGCAAAGACTTGGAATCAACCCAAATGTCCATCAGTGACAGACTGGATTAAGAAAATGTGGCACATATACACCATGGAATACTATGTAGTCATAAACAAGGATGAGTTCATGTCCTTTGTAGGGACATGGATGAAGCTAGAAATCATCATTCTGAGCAAACTATCATAAGGACAAAAAACCAAACACTGCATGTTCTCACTCATAGGTGGGAATTGAACAATGAGATCACTTGAACACAGGGTGAAAACATCACACACTGGGGCCTGTCATGGGGTGAGGAGACGGGGGAGTGATATCATTAGGAGATATAGCTAATATAAATGA
>NW_016881319.1:0-974 GCF_001698545.2 Rhinopithecus bieti | reverse complement strand
TCAGCAAAGTCTCAGGATACAAAATCAATGTGCAAAACCTAAAAGCATTCTATACACCAAGAACAGACAAACAGAGAGCCAAATCATGAGTGAACTCCCATTCACAATTACTACAAATGGAATAAAATACCTAGGAATCCAACTTACAAGGGATGTGAAGGACCTCTTCAAGGAGAATTACAAACCACTGCTCAACGAAATAAAAGAGGACACAAACAAATGGAAGAACATACCATGCTCTTGGATAGAAAGAATCAATATCATGAAAATGGCCATACTGCCCATACTACTCAAGGTAATTTGTAGATTCCATGCTATCACCATCAAGCTGCCACTGACTTTCTTCACAGAATTGGAAAAAACTACTTAAATTTCATATGGAACCAAAAAAGAGCCTGCATAGCCATGACAATCCTAAGCAAAAAGAACAAAGCTGGAGGCATCACACTACCTGACTTTAAACTATACTACAAGGCTACAGTAACCAAAACTGCATGATACTGGTACCAAAACAGATATATAGACCAACTGAACAGAACAGAGGCCTCAGAAATAACACCACACATCTACAACCATCTGATCTTTGACAAACCTGACAAAAACAAGCAAAGAGGAAAGGATTCCCAACGTAATAAATGGTGCTGGGAAAACTGGCTAGCCATATATAGAAAACAGACACTGGATCCCTTCCTTACACCTTAAACAAAATTAACACAAGATGGATTAAAGACTTAAATGTAAGAACTAAAACCATAAAAACCCTAAAAGAAAACCTAGGCAGTACCATTCAGGACATAGGCATGGGCAAAGACTTCATAACTAAAACACTGAAAGCAATGGCAACAAAAGCCAAAATAGACAAATGAGACATATTAAACTAAAGAGCTTCTGCACAGCAAAAGAAACTGTTATCAGAGAGAACAGGCAATCTACAGAATGGGAGAAACATTTTGCAATCTCTCCATCTGACAAAG
>NW_016881318.1:0-481 GCF_001698545.2 Rhinopithecus bieti | reverse complement strand
GTGTGTGTGCACGTATGCAGGGTTTCTGTGTGTGTGTGCACGTATGCAGGGTTTCTGTGTGTGTGTGTGCACGTATGCAGGGTTTCTGTGTGTGTGCACGTATGCAGGGTTTCTGTGTGTGTGTGCACGTATGCAGGGTTTCTGTGTGTGTGTGTGTGCACGTATGCAGGGTTTCTGTGTGTGTGTGCACGTATGCAGGGTTTCTGTGTGTGTGTGCACGTATGCAGGGTTTCTGTGTGTGTGCACGTATGCAGGGTTTCTGTGTGTGTGTGCACGTATGCAGGGTTTCTGTGTGTGTGCACGTATGCAGGGTTTCTGTGTGTGTGTGCACGTATGCAGGGTTTCTGTGTGTGTGTGCACGTATGCAGGGTTTCTGTGTGTGTGTGTGTGCACGTATGCAGGGTTTCTGTGCGTGTGCGCACGTATGCAGGGTTTCTGTGTGTGTGCACGTATGCAGGGTTTCTGTGCGTGTGTGCACGTA
>NW_016881317.1:0-945 GCF_001698545.2 Rhinopithecus bieti | reverse complement strand
CAATTCCCTGGCGTAAGTGTGACGCCGGGAGCCCTGCATCTCTATGTGAGGGCTTTGCCAAGGCAGAGAGAACCTGCAGGGTCGGAGGCTCTGTGGCACAGCGTCCCACGGGGACAGTCTCTTGTGGTCTGTGTCTCCCATTTCAGTCCCCTGTGGGGCAGTGAGCCTCCTGCTCTGCTTCTGTGGGAGCATCAGAGCCCCCCAGATGCCCACACACAGACACGCACAGACCTGCACATGGAGACACAGACGTGTGCACATGCAGGCCCACACATAGATGCGCACAGACCTGCACGTGGAGACACAGACATGCACAGACCTGCACGTGGAGACACAGACGTGCTGCACGGTTTATGTGAGCTGTAGACTGACTTGAGTTACTCTGTCTTTACAGGGAGCTTGCTTTTTCTCTGCTGGTTTGTTTTCACTTTTGCTGTCTCTGTTTAGAAGAAAACATTAGAACCGGGGTGTGGATGGGAGCACGATCTGGGAGGGGAAGACCTGCTGTCCCTCCACATACCAGGAGGGAGTGGCAGGAAGGGGAGACACTGCACCGGACTCCGGGAGTCAGAGCGTGAGCACCCCCAGGCTCGAATCTGCTGAGCGTTGTGCGCCCCTGCAGCAGGAACACTCTCCCCGTCACAATTCCTCTGGCAACAGTGGAGAGCTGTGAGTGGGAGCTGTCCTGGGCACTGTGCTATGGTGAGCGAGCCCACGCCAGTGGCCCATTCAGCCCAGCCTCATTCTCCTCCTGCTTCTGTGCTTTCCAAGTTCTAGTTAATAAGCAACCAGCACGGTACCTGGAATGTAATAGGCGCTTGTCTTATAAAAGAGAGAATAAAGGAACCCCTTTCACCACAAGGGACATCAGGCCCAGCCCTCTGTCCCGGGCATCCATCTTTGTTCTGGCAATTAGCTCCAGCTCTAATGACCTGCTCGCTGGTT
>NW_016881316.1:0-494 GCF_001698545.2 Rhinopithecus bieti | reverse complement strand
CTTGGTTCCATTTTCCCCGTTACTTTCAGGCACACCAGTCAGATGTACATTTGGTCTTTTCACACAATTCCGTATTTCTTGGAGGTTTTGTTCATTTCTTTTTACTCTTTTTTCCTCTACAGTTCTCTTCTCACTTCATTTCATTCATTGGGTCTTCAATCGCTGATACTCTTTCTTCCAGTTGATTGAGTCGGTTACTGAAGCTTGTGCATTTGTCACGTAGTTCTCCTGTTATGGTTTTCATGTCTATCAGTTCTTTTAAGGTCTTCTCTGCATTGATTTTTCTAGTTATGCATTCTTCCATTCTTTTTTCAAGATTTTTAGTTTCTTTGCACTAGTTACGCAGTTCCTCCTTTACCTCTGAGAAGTTCGATCGACTGAAGCCTTCTTCTCTCAACTTGTCAAAGTCATTCTCTTTCCAGCTTTGTTCCATTGTTGGCAATGAGCTGCATTCATTTGGAGGGAGAGATGCGCTCTGATTTTTTGAATTTCCC
>NW_016881315.1:0-973 GCF_001698545.2 Rhinopithecus bieti | reverse complement strand
ATGCAAATAAACTACAAAATCCAGAAGAAATGATTAAATTCCTGAATGCGTACACCCTCCCGAGACTAAACCAGGAAGAAGTTGAATCCCTGAATAGACCAATAGCAGGCTCTGAAATTGAGGCAATAATTAATAGCCTACCAATCAAAAAAAGTCCAGGACCAGACAGATTCACAGCTGAATTCTACCAGAGATACAAAGCTGAGCTGGTACCATTCCCTGAAACTACTCCAATCAACAGAAAAAGAGGGAATCCTCCTTAACTCATTTTATGAGGCCAACATCATCCTGATACCAAAGCTTCACAGAGACACAACCAAAAAAGAGAATTTTAGACCAATATCCCTGATGAACATAGCTGCAAAAATCCTCAATAAAATACTGGCCAACCAAATCCAACAGCACATCAAAAAGCTTATCCACCACGATCAAGTTGGCTTCATCCCTGCAATGCAAGACTGGTTCAACATATGCAAATCAATAAACATAATCCATCATATGAACAGAAACAAAGACAAAAACCACATGATACTCAATAGATGCAGGAAAGGCATTTGACAAAATTCAACAGCCCTTCATGCTATAAACTCTGAATAAACTAGGTATTGATGGGACATATCTCAAAATAATAAGAGCTATTTATGACAAACCCACAGCCAATATCATACTGAATGGGCAAAACTGGAAGCATTTCCTTTAAAAACTGGCACAAGACAGGGATGCCCTTTCTCACCACTCCTATTCAACATAGCTTTGGAATTTCTGGCCAGGGCAATCAGGCAGGAGAAAGAAATAAGACAAATGGGATCTAATTAAACCAAAGAGCTTCTGCAAAGCAAAAGAAACTACCATCAGAGTGAAGAGGCATCCTATAGAATGGGAGAAAATGTTTACAATTTACCCATCTGGCAAAGGGCTAATATCGGGAATCTACAAAGAACTTAAACAAATTTACAAGAAAAAAATCAAACAA
>NW_016881314.1:0-491 GCF_001698545.2 Rhinopithecus bieti | reverse complement strand
ACTACAGGCCCCTCTGGACCTTAGTGATGACTTGCCAAGTATTCCAGGTTCATGCCGGCTTTGGTGATCCACGTGAGGCCCTTACGCATATACAACAACGGCACGGTAAGCCCTGTGATTGCTATGGGGATATGTGACCTCCCCTCCAAATAAGTACCTCTCAACTGTGTCCTGCTCCGCTCACACAGCATACCTGCCTAGTGACTCCCTCAAATGGAGGTGTGTGTCAACCCCTAGGATATCTGATGGAGGGGCGTTACAACTTGCCCTTGCGACACATTTAAGGCTACTATGCACAGCTCCTGCTACACCACTTATCAAGAATGCACCTCTGACAATAAGACATACTATACTGCTATCTTAGCTACAACTAGAAACCCCACTATAGGGGCCAGTAATGTCCCTACAGTTTTGGGAAATAACCATAACCTTGAAGTGGCTGGCTGCACTGGTACAATAGGCCAGCCTGTCTGCTGGAATACTCATCCCCT
>NW_016881313.1:0-973 GCF_001698545.2 Rhinopithecus bieti | reverse complement strand
TGGATGGGTTAAGGGCGCTATCTTCTGGCAGTGGATGGGTTAAGGGAGCTCGTGGCAGGGGGCGGGTTGGGTGGAGTTAGCTGGAGCTACAGTGTTGGCAGTGAGGGGTGGTTCAGGGGCATCGTCGGGTGGTTCAGGAGCATCGTCGGGTGCTGCACTGCCCGTGAGTGGGGGTGCACTATCAGGAGCTGCGCTGCTTATGGCAGGGTGGGGGAGGGCGGGTTTGGGGCGCTGTCTAGTGCAGTAACACCTGTGGGTGGGTCAGGTTGTGGGCACCATCGGGTGCTAACACTGTCTGCGAGCTCGGGGCCTGGGGGCAGGGGGGTATTGGGGGTTACATTGCCTGCAGCTGTAGGGTGTGTTGGGTGTGCTATCCAGGGGCTACAGGGCTGGCAGCAGAGGGCAGGTTAGGGGTGCTATTGGGGCTATACTGCCAGCGGGGTTGGCGGGCTGAGGAGGCAGTGACAGTGGTGGCCTCCTTCTTTCTGGTGGACTCCAAGGAAGGGATCGTTCTCCTTTTCCCGGACTTAAAGCTCTAGAGGGTGATCTCCTGCTCCTCTTCGAGTACGCTTGAGCACTCTTGGGCTCAGCAGGGTCCCCACACCCACTGTGGTTCCCTGGCCTGGACACTCATGTTCTGTGTTGCAGAGACTACCTGGGACTAGCAGAGAGGGAATAGTGGGCACCACAGGGAGAGGAGGGGAAAAGGGCACTGTGTGTGGAGGCGTCAGGAATGGGAACCAGCACTTGGGTGGGGAGGGCAGGCTCGGTCTGAGTTTCTCCTACTTGGGCTCCCCAAGGAGTGCAGTGCAGATGGGCCCAGCAATTCCTGGGCAGCTGGACCTGGCCAGGGGCTGATTTTAGTGAAGGCACTCACACCCAGCCCAGGCCCCAGTTCCTGGCCAGCTTTTGCTAGAAGCAAAAGCTGGGATTTGGATGGTGGGTTTGAGTGCCTTCACTGAAACTGGTCCCT
>NW_016881312.1:0-972 GCF_001698545.2 Rhinopithecus bieti | reverse complement strand
GCCTGAAGGTAATCTCCACCTTGGCTGCAATAGCCTCCAGTCTGTCTCTGGTGGTACCAAAGGACGCTTTAAAGCCAGGCAGAGATCCACTTCCATTTCCATTGTGTAAGTAAAAAGGAAACAATTGGGAAACTCCCAGTCAAAATTTCCAAAGAGCACCCCTTATGGAGTCTCCTAGCCAATTTAAAACCTTACCACTTGAACAAGTCCTTAGGAGGAAGTGGTTAATTTTCCTTTCCACTGTGGCATGGCCCCAATACAAACTAGACAACAAGTGTTCCGAAATTAATAACTTACAAGGCTTTTGGGCCTTATGCTCTCTTCCCGACCTGTGTAGCCACTGCTCTTTGGCCCAAGTTATGCTAGCCAAGGACACCGGCTCAAAGAAACCCGAAAAAGAGGAGTCTCTTTTCCTTTCTGTTCAGCCGGAGGACCTAGGTTTTCCTTCGGCTTCTGCACCCTCACTCCCGCCCTACACTCCTCCTCCTCCCCCCGTCCAGACTCCTCCTTCCTCGTCCTTATCTACTAGTAATCCACTCGGTCCTGTGCCTCCTTCGGGGCCCCCAACTGGCTTTCTTGAGTCCCCTATCTCTGCCCACACCCGCTCTAAGTGTCCTGCTGATGCCCCCACTCCTGCCCCACACCATCCTACAGTGTTAGCGCCTTTGCGAGAGGTAGCTGGGGCAGAGAGGGTAGTCAGAGTACATGTCCCTTTTTCACTGGCCGATCTTTCCAAAATTGAGAAGCGTTTAGGTGATTTCTCAGCTAATCCTACCATATACATAAGGGAATTTAGATAGCTTTGTCAGGCCTATGACTTAACTTGGCATGACCTCCAGGTTATCCTAACCTCTACCCTAAACCCTGAGGAGCAACAGCGCATCCTAGCGGCCGCCAGGCAGCACGACAACGAACTACATTTAACTGACACTGCCATTCCACTAGGGGAGCAAGCAGTCCCCTCGGCAGACC
>NW_016881311.1:0-494 GCF_001698545.2 Rhinopithecus bieti | reverse complement strand
AATATGTAAGAAAAGATGATCCAGACATTTGTTAAACATCTCAAATAAGATGTATCCCGGGTATTTGTGTCAAATTTGGATGATTTTGGTTTTGCCTTTGCAGAATATAAAAAACTAACATAAGTTAAGGACGAAGGTCTGGACATGCCTGTGCAAGAGATGACAAAGTCCAACACCACGTTGAGAGTGTCCAATCATCTCTTCTGGGGCAGCATGTTTTTCTACAAAACTGAATTTGGAAAACAACAACAACATCAAAAAACAAAACAAAACAACCCTACAAGATTCATGAAACTGGACAACTGTCTTTATAACATTACCAGTGATAAAACCAGTAAGGAAGGCTGGTTTGCAGTCATCCGACCTGCCTCTTTACTTTCATAAATATGGTTTCTCTCTGATATTAAACATCTTCCAATTTCAAGCGGAATGCTACATCACAAGGATGAGGATGTGAAGAGAACCGGTTTCTTTTGTAATCCTAAACGTCCCGC
>NW_016881310.1:0-1400 GCF_001698545.2 Rhinopithecus bieti | reverse complement strand
ATGCTCACAAGAGAAAGCAGGAAAGATCTAAAATTGACACCCTAGCATCACAATTTAAAAAACTAGAGAAGCAAGAATAAACAAATTCAAAACCTAGCAGAAGGCAAGAAATAACTAAGATCAGAGCAGAACTGAAGGAGATAGAGACACAAAAAAGCCTTCAAAAAATCAATGAATCCAGGAGCTGGTTTTTTGAAAAGATCAACAAAATAGACGGCTAGCCAGACTAATAAAGAAGAAAAGAGAGAAGAATCAAATAGACAATAAAAGTCATAAAGGGAATATCACCACTGATCCCACAGAAATACAAACTACCATCAGATAATACTACAAACAGCTCTATGTAAATAAACTAGAAAATCTGGAAGAAATGGATAAATTCCTGGACACATGCACCCTCCCAAGGCTAAACCAAGAAGATGTTGGATCTCTGAATAGACCAATAATAAGTTCTAAAACTGAGGCAGTAATTAATAGCCTACCAGCCAAAAAATGCCTGGGACCAGATGGATTCACAACCAAATTCTACCAGAGGTACAAAGAGGAGCTGGTACCAATTCTGAAACTATTACAAGCAATAGAATAAGAGGGACTCCTCCCTAACTCATTTTATGAGACCAGCATCATCCTGATACCAAAACCTGGCAGAGATACAACAAAAAAAAGAAAATTTCAGGCCAATATCCTTGATGAACATTGATGCAAAAATCCTCAATAAAATACTGATAAACCAAATCCAGCAGCACATCAAAAAGCTTATCCTCCACAATCAAGTTGGCTTTATCCCTGGGATGCAAGGCTGGTTCAACATAGGCAAATCAATAAATGTAATCCATCATGTAAACAGAATCAATGACAAAAACCACATGATTATCTCAATGTATGCAGAAAAGACCTTCGATAAATTTCAACACCCCATTCGTCCTAAAAACTCAATAAACTAGGTATTGATGGAACATATCTCAAAATAATAAGGGCTATTTATGACAAACGCACAGTTAGTATCATACTGAATGGGCAAAAGCTGGAAGCATTGCCTTTGAAAACTAGCACAAGACAAGGATGTCTTCTCTCACCACTCCTATTCAACATAGTATTGGAAGTTCTGGCCAGGGCAATCAGGCAAGAGAAAGAAAGAATGGGTATACAAATAGGAAAAGAGGAAGTCAAATTGTCTCTGTTTGCAGATGACATGATTGTATATTTAGAAAATTTTATCATCTCAGTCCCAAATCTCCTTAAGCTGATAAGCAACTTCAGCAAAGTCTTAGGATACAAAGTCAATGAGCAAAATTACAACTTTCCTATACACCAATAATAGACAAACAGAAAGCCAAATCATGAGTGAACTCCTGTTCACAACTGCTACAAAGAGAATAAAATACTTAGGAATATAACTT
>NW_016881309.1:0-1903 GCF_001698545.2 Rhinopithecus bieti | reverse complement strand
ATGATTGCAACAGTGACAGCAAACTGGCATGGCTGACTCCATCTGGCATCTTGTCTCAGGCTGGCTGTCCTCACTCATTCCTGGACATTGGTCAGGCTAACCATGGGTAGAATGTAGTTTATGGATTAACTTTGAAGCAAGAATGATAATAGTTCCTCCATAACACTAATACCCGTATTTTGCCCAGGGATTGCCTTTGTAAAACTGGTGAAAGACCATGAGAGTAAGATTATAGGAGGAAACTGAATTCTGCTAAAATGTAGGCACAGTTTCTAAAATCCCTTACTTCTCAAATGTCATTTGGCCAGAGTTGACAAAATTTGTAACTAATTGCTGCTCTAGATAACATCACTATTATAGAACCTGAGATTGGTCTTTGGAGATGTTTCTCATTCTTTGCATTCTGGCAACCAACTGACCTCATCCATACCCATGACTAATGGCTCAGCCAGTCACGTGGTTCCAACCTAGAGGTGGATTCAAGCACAAACAGATCATTTCCCTCAGCCCTCATGATTCCATCCCCAAACATTCAGCAGTACGCATTTTTTAGTCCTGTGCCCCTGAAACTATCCTTGAAAATCTCTAACCCATGATCCACTAGGGAGTCTGATTTAAGTGATAATAAACCTCCATCCTCCTGTTTGGCAGACTTGGAGTCATTAAAATCTTTCTTTACTGCAAATCACCATCGGCATAAATTGGTTTTGTTTGTGCAGGAGGCCAGAAGAACTTGTCTGGGAATTATGAAAGTGGATGGAGGAGCTGCCTATTCCTGTCCCATGGTCTTGTCCACAGAACAGCCTCACAAAGGGACAGAGCCCTGGATGGGGATACAGTGGAAGCTCATTCTCTTAGTGACCTGGGGACATTGGCTCGAGATAAAGCCTGGCAGGAGTGGAAACTCCAGGTGATTTTTGTGCCTTTCCTACTTCCTGGGAGGTGGGCCAGGCCACAGCGTGAGCAGGAAGGGAACAGAACAATTAGCCTAGTTAGAGGGAGTGTCTGTGGAAGTCCTAGGGGTGGAGGAAGAAGCTGTGCAGGACGGGGCTTGCCAGTTAAAATGAAGTGGGGGGAAGATGAGGGACTGAGAGAAGCAGAGAGAGGCAGAGACAGCATGGCAGTGAAGAGTGGGGCCTACAGTGACTTCAGAGTCCCCAGGGACCTGGTGTCCCCAGTTCCACAGGCCAGGATCAGGGAGCCCTGAAAACCCTCCAGTGGCCAAAGGGCTTCAGAGTTACATGAGGTGGGTTAGCTTTAGGGGCAAGAGGTAGTGGGGGTTGAAACATGGGTGTCAGCCTCTGAAGGACAAGGGACAGGTGTGGCTAGACTTCTTAGGATTCTGCATCCAAGATCCAGTCTCTAAAGAGGTTTGGGATCAGTCATTTCTTCATTCAATTCCTTCATTTGTTATGTGAGAGCTCCTAAGTGTGTGTCTCTCACTGGGTCTGTGCTGGTGCAGGGTGTGAGTGGGGAAAGAAAACAAGGTCCTCTCTTTTATCCTGTCATGCCAGTGACATGGACACTTTGGGAAACACAGGATTTCAGGTTCAGTGATAGGGGTTAAGATCTGAGGGGGTGGCCTGGACATTTTTTGCACTGGCTCAGACAGTTGAGGCAGGTGATTTAGTTCTGGAGTACAGACTAATCAACTGACCATTTGCTCTCACTCCTCTGATATTTGGATGCCTAAGAAGAGAGGATTTGAGCCAATGAATGGGTATGGGGTCCTTGGAACCCAATAAGCCCTCACTTCTGGTGGAGGAGAGGATGGGCCTGTGGCTGCAGACAGATGTCATGTGACCCTGATCTGCCTTTTGTGTTTGTGTGACTCTGGTTCAGAGACTGCCTTCCTGTCAGTCTTTCCAGTTTTCTCTCAGTCAAATAAGCTAAATGGCCAATG
>NW_016881308.1:0-1046 GCF_001698545.2 Rhinopithecus bieti | reverse complement strand
TGGCCCATTAAACCATTCTTTTCTGCTTGGCCTCTGGGCCTGTGATGGGAGGGGCTACTGCAAAGATCTCTGAAATGTCTTCAAGGTCTTTTTCCCATTGTCTTGGATATTAGCACTTGGCTCCCTTTTAGCCATGCAAATCTCTCTAATAGGTGGTTGCTCTGCAGCCTGTTTGGATTCCTCTCCTGAAAACATTTTTTCCTTTCTCTACCACATGGCTAAGCTGCAAATTTTCCAAACTGTTACACCCTGCTTTCCTCGTAGGTATAAATTCTAACTTTAAGTCATTCATTTGCTCCCATATCTGATCATAGGTGATTAGAAGCAGCCATGCCACTTCTTGAATGTTGAGCTGCTTAGAAATGTCTTCTGCCAGACACCCTAGGTTACCATTCTTAAGTTCAAACTTCCACAGATCACTAGGACATGAATACAATGCAGCCAAGCTCTTTGCTAAGGCACACGAGGGTGACCTTTGCTCCAGTTCCCAATAACTTCCTCATTTCCATCTGAGACCTTGTCAGCCTGGCCTTCATTATCCATATTTCTATCTGCATTTTGCTTCCAGCCCCTTAATAAGTCACTGAGTTCCAAACTTTCCCTCACTTTTCTGTCTTCTTCTGAGCCCTCCAAAGTCTTCCAACCTCTGCTCATTACCCAGTTCCAAACCTGCTACCACATTTTCAGGTATCTTTATAGCAATGTCCTGCTCCTCAGTGCCAATTTTCTGAATGAACCCATTGTTGCATTGCTATAAAGAAATAACTGAACCTGGGTAATTGCTGACAAGAGACCTGAATCCATAGGTATTCATGATGAGTAATTCATGACAAGCTGCACAAATGGAAATAAGAAATCCAGGCCTAGATGCATTGTAGGGTAAGGCGGAACACAAAACAAAATCTAACTTTAAAAACGACCAGAAAGAAACAACAAATCATCCACAGAAGGAAAAGCAATGAGACAGCAGATGTGTTAATGGTAACAACAGTAGGTAAATAAATAGTAATATGTACAAAGTGTGACAAAAACAAAAAACAAACAAC
>NW_016881307.1:0-492 GCF_001698545.2 Rhinopithecus bieti | reverse complement strand
TTTGTGTATCTGTGGGGTCGGTGGTGATATCCCCTTTTTCATTTTTTATTGCATTGATTTGATTCTTCTCTTTTTTTTCTTTATTAGTCTTGCTAGCAGTCTATCAATTCTGTTGATCTATTCAAAAAAAAACAGCCCCTGGATTCATTGATTTTTTTGGAGGGTTTTTTTGTGTCTCTATCTCCTTCAGTTCTGCTCTGATCTTAGTTATTTCTTGCCTTCTGCTAGCTTTTGAATGTGTTTGCTCTTGCTTCTCTAGTTCTTTTAATTGTGATGTTAGGGTGTCAATGTTAGATCTTTCCTGCTTTCTCTTTTGGGCATTTAGTGCTATAAATTTCCCTCTACATACTTCTTTAAATTCGTTCCAGAGATTCTGGTATGTTGTATTGTTTTTTTCATTGGTTTCAAAGAACATCTTTATTTTTGCCTTCATTTCATTATGTAACCAGTAGTCATTCAGGAGCAGGTCGTTCAGTTTTCATGTGGTTGAGC
>NW_016881306.1:0-1954 GCF_001698545.2 Rhinopithecus bieti | reverse complement strand
TTCTCGATTTTAACTGATGATATTTCCTTTATCAGCGTAGGCCTCAATGCGTTCCAAAATACCCTTCTCAGGTTCCTCAAAGACATTGTTAATGGCATTCTCCATGAAACATAAGTGTAACTCTGTGAGATGAATTCACACATCACCAAGAAGTTTCTAAGAAAGCTTCTTTCTAATTTTCATCTGAGGATATTTCCTTCCTCACCTTAACCTTCATTGCGCTAAGAAGTATCCCATTGCAGATTTCAAGAAAACTGTGTTAGCTAACTCCTCACTGAAGAGAAACGTGTAACTCTATGAGTGGCATTCACACATCACAATTCAGTTTCTCAGAACGCTTCTTTCCAGTTGGTGTGTGAGGATATTTCCTTTTTCCGCGTAGCCCTCAATGAGCTAACAGATATCACTTTTCAGAATTCACGACAACAGTGTTAGCAAACTGTTCCAGGAAGGGAAGGGTGGAAATCTGCGTGATGAAGTCACACATCATAAAGCCATCTTTCAGAAAGCTTCTCTCTAGTTCTTATCTGAGGATAGTTCCTTTTTCACCTTAGGTCCCAAAGGGCTCCCGAATATCACTTTGCAGATTCCACGAAGAGAGTGTTAGCAAACTGCTTCCTGAGGACTACGTTGTAACTCTATGAGATGAATTCACAGATCACAGAGAAGTTTCTCAGAAAGCAACTTTCTCCTTTTTAAATGATGATATTTCCTTTGTCAGCGTAGGCCTCAATGCGATCCAATATAGCCCTTCTCAGTTTCCTCAAAGACAGTGTTAATGGCCTGCCCATGAAACATAAGTGTAACTCTGTGAGATGAATTCACACATTGCCAAGAAGTTTTTAAGAAACCTTCTTTCTAATTTTCATCTGAGGATATTTCCTTTGTCACCATAAGCTTCATTGCGCTAAGAACTATCCCATTGCAGATACCAAGAAAACTGTGTTAGCTAACTCCTCACTGAAGAGAAACGTGTAACTCTGTGAGTTGCATTCACACATCACAATGCAGTTTCTCAGAAGCCGTCTTTCCACTATCTGTCTGAGGATATTTCCTTTTTCACCGTAGCCCTGTAAGAGCTCCAAGATATCACTTTGCAGATACACAAAGACAGTGTTAGCAAACTGTTCCAAGAAGGGAGGGTGGAACTCTGCGTGATGAAGTCACACATCAGAAAGCTATGTTTCAGAAGCTCCCTTCTTTTGTTATTATTTGAGGATATTTCCTTTTTCACCCTGGGCCCCAAAGGGCTAACAAATATCATGTTGCAGATTCCACGAAAAGAGTGTTATCAAACTGCTTTATGAGGACTACTTTGTGACTCTGTGAGATGAATTCACAGATCACAAAGAAGTTTCTCAGAAAGCAACTTTCTCGTTTTTAACTGATGATATTTCCTTTATCAGCTTTGGCCTCAATGTGATCCAAAGGAGCCCTTCTCAGGTACCTCAAAGACAGTGCTATTGGCCTGCCCCATGAAACATAAGAGTAACTCTGTGAGATGAATTCACACATCACCAAGAAGTTTCTAAGAAAGCTTCTTTCTAGTTTTCGTCTGAGGATAATTCCTTTGTCACCGTAAGCTTCAGTGCACTAAGAAGTATCCCATTGCAGATTTGAAGAATACTGTGTTAGCTAACTCCTCACTGAAGAGAAACGTGTAACTCTGTGAGTTGCATTCACACATCACAATGCAGTTTCTCAGAAGGCTTCTTTCCAGTTTCTGTCTGAGGATATTTCCTTTTTCAGTGTAGTCCACATTGAGCTCCCAGATATCACTTTGCAGAATCCACGACAACAGTGTTAGCAAACTGTTCCAAGAAGGGAAGGGTGGAACTCTGTGTGAGGAAGTCACACATCAGAAAGCAATCAAGCTGCTCCTCCTGTTCGAGAGTCAGCCGCATCTTCTTTTGCATTGCCAGCGCATCCCTGAGACACCATGGGGAAGGTGAAG
>NW_016881305.1:0-4267 GCF_001698545.2 Rhinopithecus bieti | reverse complement strand
TCTCTCTTTTTTTTTTTTTTATTATACTTTAAGTTCTAGGGTACATGTGCATAACGTGCAGGTTTGTTACATATGTATATTTGTGCCATGTTGGTGTGCTGCACCCATCAACTCGTCAGCACCCATCAATTCATCATTTATATCATGTATAACTCCCCAATGCAATCCCTCCCCCCTCCCCCCTCCCCATGATAGGCCCCAGTGTGTGATGTTCCCCTTCCCGAGTCCAAGTTTCCTCATTGTTCAGTTCCCACCTATGAGTGAGAACATGCGGTGTTTGGTTTTCTCTTCTTGTGATAGTTTGCTAAGAATGATGGTTTCCAGCTGCATCCCTGTCCCTACAAAGGACACAAACTCATCCTTTTTTATGGCTGCATAGTATTCCATGGTGTATATGTGCCACATTTTCTTAATCCAGTCTGTCACAGATGGACATTTGGGTTGATTCCAAGTCTTTGCTATTGCGGCACTATTCTCTCTCCTCTCTTAAATGTATGCTCAATGAGAGTAGCAACTTTCACTGTAGATCAATCAGCCTGGACAAAAGATTTAAACAGCTCCCTGGTTTCAACAAAATTCTATCCCCACAAAGTATTTTGAGTTTGGATACAGTGACCAAACAGGGAGAGTCATAGGAAATAATCACATTTTTTTTCAAAGCACAGCCATTTACCATGTCAATGGCTAAAGTCTCTCCCTCTTTTCTTCTCCCTTTCCTCTTTTTTTCTTCCCAAGGAGGGTAACAAAGTCTTCTCTTTGCGTAATGCACAATATATAGAAGTCATCCTTTAAAGCCTGAGCAGACTGCAGGATCCCATTCTTTCCCTTTATTTGTCTATCAAAGTGTTTCTTTCCAAATCGCTCTTCCTAGAAAAAAAGGGAAAACAATTTATCTAGCTTGATACATAACTGTCTAAATTCTGTCTTTACCTAGATTACTTTTGTCACAAATTCAAAATTAGTGTTCATACCAAAGCCTGTGAGTGAACATCGAGGGAAAGACGTTAGGAAAGACATCATTTTGATGGTGGTTTTGCCTTTACTTTGAATGGCAGAAACTGCAATTACTTTTGCACCAACCTAAATATTTTTAAGTTCTTAATGACTCCCCATATAGACATTTCACTGAGTACTTGAATCTGATTCTGGCTGTATCATTGACCAGTAAACAAATCACCAGGAGTATTTGACTTGCATTTTCTTGTTTATGAAACTGAATAGAGTGTATCAATTGTTCTTGCATCAAAATAGGCAAATACACAGATGGAAAGTGACAGGTGGCTTTTATCCTTAGTAAAAGGTGACTCAGAGTTTAAAACTTTATTAGGTTTAGCTGTTTGCAAATGAAAGAACTCATCATTGGATGTAAGCTTAGCTACTTGTGTTCAGATATGCCTACCTTTGATGGAAAACTGATTATCATCAACAAATCTGACAGAGATGATAACAGGATGATTAGCATAGAGCTTGAGAAAAGCAGCACAAATCCTAAAAGACTGCATTTCATCTGGGCTGATAAACTGCCATCTCACAGGGCACACAAGTGTTGCCTTCCTTTAGGCAAAGACAATCTGGGCCTGTGAGCTTGGTGTTAATTTAGCAAGCAGAGAGAGAAAAAAAATGAAGAAAGAACTGTAGTTGAGTGGACTTTTAAAGCCTTTCCAGAGTAGAACAATGCCAATATCTGCAAAATAGAGTTTTAAAAGATTTTTTAAAGTTTTAAAATAGATATTTTAAAAGACTCTCATGGAAAGCATGACATCTGGCATCACCCTGCCTGGACTGGTCTTCCAAACCCAGCCTGGTATCTGATATATAATCTCCACTCCCTCTTTCACTGTTACTTTCAGTCAAACATAAACTCTTCCCAATAAACTTTGTTTACTTGTGCCATTTCTAATAAATTCTACCCTCTCACCCCTCTGGTCTTTCTTCTTTAATAAATCCCCTTCTCCACCTCCACCTCAACCCCATACCCACACATTCACCTGAAAAGCACAGACAAAAGAAACCTGTTTTATAGACTACTGATTGAGTGGTGCATGTCTGAGGAGAAGCAGGATGGCTGTGAAAACATAGGCAGTTGCACATCTATGTTTTGCAGTGCACGGCTGCGCTAAGCCTCATGGTGAGTCTCCCACTTTGTCTTCTGCTGGAAGTTCTCTCTTCCTAATTAATTGGATTAGCCACCTTCTCCTGACTTGTTTTAATTTGCCTGTTTTAAAACATCTCTGTGATAAGTGTGGCTGTTCTAACAATGCTACCATTCTAGTGGCTGGTCACTTTCGTACAGAGATGAAATGCTAGGGAGAGGGAGAAGAACGTGCTCATTTGACTGTGAATCCAGCATTGCCCCTGAGGGATGTCATGTGCTTCTGCATGACAGAACAAATGCAAATCCAATCAAAATAGCTATGCTTTTATGAACAGGAAAAGTTTGAGGCAGAAATAGACACATTCAAGGAAGAGAGAGCAGTTACATAAAACCTAAACCAGCCTCAGAATGTAATTTCTTTAGAGGTGTAGCTATTTTGGTTCTTTAACAGGTTCAAGCATGCTAACAAGTTCAACCATAAACAGGCACTGAAAAGGAAACCCCCCAGTTATAATGACATAATGAGCAGAAAGAATTCACCAAGGTTCAGAAGTAAGCATGAAAGAGAACTGACCTTGCACAGCACCATTCAGAGGTCACAGATCAGGAGCTGGCGCTGTCTGGCTGGAGCTGGAAGAGGGATGAACATGTGGAGGAACGTGCAAGGTAGGACTATTGGAATCAGGCAGCTAACGTACTGCCACTAACTGGTAAAACCAAAAGTTACATTAGAAAAGCGTGAAGTTCCTATTTCATGACCCAGTCTCTAGACGGTGAGCAGTAATAATTATGTCTCCAATGCCCCACAACTATCTTGGATCACATGCTGCTGTTTTGTGAAAACTTTCCTTCTATTTCCCTCTAGACTGTCTTTGACGTCTATGTTTCCTGTATTTCACCCACACAGAAATGTGAGCAACGACAGGAAGGGTCTTTGACTCTATTTTCTCGAAACATCTTTTCACAATCTATTCTGTTTTTTAACTCCAATAAATAAATACATCCCTCCCCAACCTAGATACGCAAGATTTTGGATAAACAGGACAAAATTCTGCCAACAGACTATACAAAGAACTGTGAAGAGTCTGAGATTGTACTCAGCTTATAAGCTAAGAAATTAGTCTGCTACAGTTTCATGGATGCTAGCAGAAGTGAGACTCCTGGATCAGAGACAAAGAACATTGTTATTCATGGCAAGGGGAGCAGCAGAAGGATCAACATATTTGCATCAGTTCCCCTTGCCTTCACACCCCATGAGGGCAATGCGGACAGGCCCAGATGACACCTGCATACTCAATGGGTTGTAATATAGGAGAAGAACCCTGAGCTTAAGGAACTCAAATCTTATGATGGACAGTCTCCAGAGGGAGACATTACCTTCACTATAGAGTATGGTAAGCATGCCCACCCTTTGCTCTACAGAGAGACATCTTTATCTTCCAAGGCTATTTGCTGTACAGGCATGCTTAAAAGAGTTTCCAGAGTAAAAGACACTCTGTGCCTCTGCTTACAAAATGTGCAGGACAACATGTTACCCCACGGAGAATTAACTCCCCACAAATTACCTGGCTCTGTTTCTCATTATCTTCCCATGCCCTGCCCCTGCTTCTTCACTCTTTCCACTGTAAGATCCCACTGTGCCCTGAGCCCACCCACTGCCACACTATACTGTACTTGCTTACTTATAAGCCTCTCCAATTTGACTATAAGCTTCTTATGAGATGAGACTCTATAATTCATCTTGGCATCACCCTTTCAACCCAGTGTTTGACCCTCAGGGGACTCAATAAATGTTTTCTGAAATAATGAATGAGTCAACATCTAGAGAGTTGCTTGAGGGCAGAGGGTATATTTTATACATCTTTGTATCACAAACTGTAGCTCCAAAATGTTAATTTCATATAACAGAATTATTATTGTAATAAAATTAAATTATAAATGAAACATTCCCAATGGGCTAATGAAATCCAATCCTCTAGACCAGGGTGTCAAGATGAAAACAAAATTGCCCTCACACATCATAATTGTGTTTCACAGCAACATCACTTTGAAAACAAAATATTTTAAATATCATTCATTTTTTATTGTTTTAAATAAGCATGTCTTCAACATATTTTATAACTTTTACCATAAATTATTTTCAGGGTATCTTAGGTTTTTTCTTTGATCACA
>NW_016881304.1:0-399 GCF_001698545.2 Rhinopithecus bieti | reverse complement strand
ATTCAGAATAGGTGGGGTGACCCAGCAGTCATATGAACACTATCCATTCCAGTGTCCCTCAAACTTCAGTGTGCATCAGAATTTCTGCAAGGCTTGCTAAGGCACAGACTGCTGAGCCCACCTCCAAGACTTCTTTCTTTTTAAGAAATAAATAGCATTCCATTGTGTAAATATACTGCTTTTTAAAATTCATTCACCTGTTGATGGACACTTAGGTTGATTTCACACCTTAGCTATTGTGAGTAATCCACTTTTTTCTTTTCCTATTTATCTCTTTTTTCCTTTTTTATGTCTAGAAACATTTTAATTTTATACTATAAATTATGACTGTTAAGTACCTTTATTTCTATCTTTCTTTTGGTTAATATTTTAGCTGATTAAAAAAATAAGTTAAAAATA
>NW_016881303.1:0-349 GCF_001698545.2 Rhinopithecus bieti | reverse complement strand
TGAGTGGAGCGCATGAGCTGGGTGCTGCTGGGTCCTGGCTGGCTCCCCAGCCCGGGGTTTATGCAGGACTCGTTATTAAGACAACTTGGAACCCAGAAAGCAGCACGAGGAGAACGGGATTGTGCCTTTCTGGATCGTTGGTGCTTCCCAGTCTCAGACACTGAGCAGGCTCTGAGGGGTCGCTCCAGGAAGACTTGCACAATCGGCCCCGGGTTGGAGTGGGGCTGCAGCGGGTCTTGCAGGAGCTGGAAGTGGGGTGAGTTTCTCGCCAGCGGGACCTTTCAAAGGGGCCCAGCAGGATGCATCCGTGGAAATGGTGCCACCTAACGCAGGGCTGCGGCCAGCAGGA
>NW_016881302.1:0-612 GCF_001698545.2 Rhinopithecus bieti | reverse complement strand
CAGACTTGCCAAAGTGATCAAGCCTGAAGCAATCCAAGTTTCAGATCCGGTTTCTAATATATTAAGCTATACCATGAGACAAAGGACCATGCTTAGCTACACCACAAGAACTCAAAAAGCAAAATCTGGACCATGAAATCCTCCACATGTTCTATGACTCCAGTTCTTCAACAAATACATTTCATGAGGATAAAACCAGGCAGATACGCAGGAAACTTGTAGCTAAAAAGAGAAACTTAAGTAATGAAACTATAAAGGAATGCTGGAAAGTTGCTATCATAGCAATCAAGACAGTCATTATTGTTTTAAGGCAGTACAAGGGAGTGCTTTGGGACAGGTCACATGAAGGGCTTCTATATTCATTTAGAAAATTATAATTTTGATATAATGGTAGTTTAAGAATGTTTGCCACATAATACATAACACAGTCAGCCCTCCACATCCATGGGTTCCAATTGCTGCAGATTCAACCAACAGCAGATAGAAAATATTTGAAATAATAATAATAATACAACAGTTTAAAAGTACAAATGAAAATACAGTATACAACTATTTGCATAGTATTTACATTGCATTAGATGTTATAAGTAATCTAGAGATGATTTAAAGTGT
>NW_016881301.1:0-1403 GCF_001698545.2 Rhinopithecus bieti | reverse complement strand
AACCCTTAAAACTACTAAGTAACCCCTTCCATTTCTTGTTAAAGATCATAAAATTTCATACTTGATTTATGCTGACTGTCATTAGATTATTCATTTCTATTTTGTGACTACCTTAAATAATACCTATAAACAGTAAACTGTTAGTAATGTTTTTGCTGTAATTAAATGTAGTAAGACTTCTAAATTATAACTGAATTGTCAAACACTTGTCGAAGTTTTGGATTTACTCAAAATTCTGTGCTCAGCAGCTGGAGGTAGGAAGAGAAGGGCCCTCCCTTACTCTTATGGAGAGGCATACTTTCTCATGAGGGGAATACTCTGCAAGAATTCGTATCTTGTGAATTCGTCTAATTAGTGTAGAAAAAACATTTTTTGAGTGGCTGCCGAAAAAGAGATCCAAGAAGGTAGATGGAGTCAAGCTTGCTGAAGCAAGGAAAGAGAAAAGGAGTATTCTAGGCAGAGAGCAGGAGTAGAGCAGGAAAATGGCTAGGTGCAGGTCAGATGATTTATAGAATGAAATTGATCAAGTTTTGAAATGAACAGAAAGTATTCTCAGTCTCATTTGAGGCATGTCATGGCAATCTTATTTAAACATGAAGCAAAAGATGTTTTAAGTTGTCATCTGTTTTCAGGGTGTGAGAGAATATTGAAGTGATACTGTTTTTATCCTCCACATAAGAAAATAGGACTAGAGAAACCTATGGCTTCCTCACTTGTTGGTGGCCTAGCAGCCCTGGCACACAGAGCCTCTGAATCTGAAACACTTGTTTTGTCACAATATCGCCTGAAATAATACATTTAGGATGAGTAATTTAGTAAATGCATTAGTCTTGTAGTCACTGCAGTAAAATGCTCTTGTACCAGTATTATTTAATACATTACATTTTATCATAGTAAATTAATCATAGAAATAGAAAATCTTGGGTGCTTTATATTGCTGTAGAAAAAAGCAATGAAATCTTATTTTAAACTTTTCTCATGATTTTTAAAGGGAATTCATAAAATCCTTGTTAGGTTTGATGACAGGTACCATACTAAGGGCAGCATTTTATGACCCGTATCTTAAACATCGTCTCTGGAAGTTAAGAGCCTCCAATGTGTTTTCTGTAGAGTGCACGATACCGCACTCAGGCAGTTCATGGAGTGTAAGAAATATCTTAGTGCTTTGTCATTTGACATTTTAAACAAGAAAAAATACACTTTGATAAGTTTAACTTACACTTCCCTTCCCCTTCAGGTATCTACTGTGCGTTTCAGTCAACAATACAGCTCATGTTCAACAATACTCCTTGATGACAACACAGCCAGCCAGCCTTATCTTACAATGACAATAATATCGTGAGTACAACTATACTGCCAAGGGATAGATCCCTTTATTCTAAAATTATTTCAGCCATTTGGTT
>NW_016881300.1:0-3704 GCF_001698545.2 Rhinopithecus bieti | reverse complement strand
TTTATTTATTTATTTATTTATATTATTATTATTATTATTATTATTATTATTATTATTATTATTTTTTGAGACCGAGTCTCGCTCTGTCACCAAGACTGGAGTGCAATGGCACCATCTCGGCTCACTGCAACCTGTGCCTCCCAGGTTCAAGTGATTCTCCTGCCTCAGCCTCCTGAGTAGCTGAGATTACAGGCATGCACCACCACACCTGGCTAATATTGTCTTTTTAGTAGAGACAAGGTTTCTCCATGTCGGTCAGACTGGTCTCTAACTCCTGAACTCAGGTGATCCACCCACCTCGGCCTCCCAAAGTGCTAGAATTACAGATGTGAGCCACCGCGCCTGGTCAGCAGTGTCTTCTTACCACATCATGTCAGTGTGACATGCTATCAACCTGACTTCTTACTCATGATGTTAATGTTGATCACTTAGAAGAGGTGGTGTCTGTCTTCTGGGTTTCTCCCCTCTTAAGTTGTTATTGTTCCCTTCCATATTCTATTTGTTAGGAGCATGTCACTAAGTCCATGCCACATTCAATGGGAGGCAAATTAAGTTCCACATCCTAGATGGAATAATATCAAATAATTTTGGATATATGTTAAAATGAATACAGAAATTATTAAAGATTTGAGGGAAATATGTTGAAATTATACAAATATCTTGTTTCTCCTTAAAATTTTGCTGACTACTTTCAGCAGGCCTTAGTGGATCTTCCCTGCAGCAACAATTACTACAGTGTTCTAATGGTGATTTTCGATGCCTCATCCTTCCTACATTTATCATTTGTTCCCTTCTGTTTAAAGGATATGCCCCTTCTCCCCTACTTATATATTCAGAAAATATATTTATTCATTTATAAGTTACAGCTATTTATTTATAAGTATTTATTCCATTCCTTGAGTTACAATCTATTGCTATTATTATTTATTATGTTGTTGGAATAGATCCAGCTTTGGAAAAGGGAGCTCATTCAACTTGTTTTCTGTGTCCTTTTGACATCACTCCTTTCTCCCTCTCCCCTTATTTCCTGGCTCTACAAGATATTAAATGCTCATCTTATATTGTCCATTGTGCCAGCCCTAAAACAAGCCATCTCGCCTCATTGCTCGTATTAGAGAACAATATTTATTTATTTATTTTTGAGACAGGGTCTCACTCTGTTTCCCAGGCTGGAATGCAATGACCTGATATATGTATAACTGAAATTCCAAAAAAAGGAGATAGAGAAAAGAACAGAAAAAATATTTGAAAAATAATAGCTGAGTGATAGATACAAAACTACAGATCCAAGGAGCTCAGTGAACACTAAGAACTATGAATAATGATTTTATAAACCTTAATATATCATATTAAAACTAGTTTTAAAAAAGAAAAGGAAAATATTGAAGGCAGTCAAATAAAAAAGATGTTAACTACAGTGAAAAACTAAAGAATTTAGCAGATTTTTTTTTGGTCACAATCCATGCAAGCAAGGAATAGAGTGACATCTTTAAAATGCAAAAACAAAACAAAACAAAACAAAACAAAAGTTAAAAAAAAAACTGTAAACTCAGAATTCTATATCCCAAAATATCCTACAAAAGAGATAGACAATTAATATTTTCTGATTAAAACAGTAACTAAAGACATTTCTTGCTTGCAGACCTACCATAGGAGAAGCGTTAAAGAAAGTTATTTTTAAGACAGACTGTGATACAGATCAGAAACTTGGATCTACAGAACAAAATTAAAATTCAGAAAATAAATTAATAAAAGTAAAATATAAAGTATTTGTTTTCTCTTTATGCTAAAAGAGACGTGACTTTAAGTGAAAGCTAGTATGTTTATAAAATATGTAATAGTGAAATTATTGCAAAATGACACAAAAGATGGGAGGGAGAAAATGAGTATATTCTGTGATACTTCCTCGTTGTATTGGAAAGTGGTATAACATTTTTTGATTATAGACTCAGATTACTTAAAAATGAATATTGTAAAGACTAGGAAACTACTAAGTAAAAAAGAGAAATTGAAAGAGATCAAATGAAAAAAACTAAAAGGCAGAAATGAAGTTCACAGGCAAACAGCCCGGGTGGCGCCCTGGCAGCCCGGGCGGCGCCCTGAGCCTAGTTAAAGATCAACCCCGGACCTAACCGACTAGGTTATCTATAGACTCCAGACATTGTAAGGACAAACGTTGTGAAAGTCTCTGTCCTGCTCTGTTCTGTTCTAATTACCGGTGTCTGCCACATATCTTAGTCCTGGGCCCAGTACAAACACATTCCTCTATTTTGCCCCAACTTCCTGAGCCCAACACAAACACATCCCCCCCCACACACACATCTCAGAAACACCACCTAGAGAGCCCCTGATAAGGTCACAACCGTTTGTAGTTTTACTAAATGCATGGGAACAAATAGAAAACTGTTAATTGTATAACTTAAAATATTAACCAATTACCAATTGTGATGCTGCAACCAAAAGAATTCCTTTGTACCTCTGTAACCTTAGATATCCTGTATGCATCGGGCTATAAAAGCGGGCACATGCATCATTCGGGGCCCTCTTGTATGTTGTAGAACGGAGGGACCAAGTTCGAACTTGCATTAAAGATCCTTGCCACTTGGCTTTGACTCTGGACTCTGGTGGTCTTCTTCGGGGAATAAACGGTCTGGGCATAACAAAATAAATATAAATCAATAAAGGAGATAAAATAGAATCATAAAAAGACTGAAACTCAGAGAATGCAATGACAAAAAATAAGAGCAAAGAACAAGTGGAACAATAGAAAATCTCTAGAAGATCTTAGATTGAATCAATCATATCAATAATCACTTTCCATGTGAATGGTTTAAGCATATTAGTTAAATGATATAAATCATTAAATTAGATTTTAAAATCTAGACTCAATTTTATAATGTCTATAAGAATCTCACTTCAAATATAAATACTTAAAAGGTTAAAAATGAAAGAATGAAATATATACCACGAAAATACTAACAAAAGAAAGGTGGAATAATTGTATTTATTTCAGAAACAGCAAATTTTAGAACAAGGAATATTATCAGGAATAAAGAGGGACATTACATGTGGCAAAGGGCATAATTCTACAAGAAGACATAAAACAATCTTAAATAGGTTTGCCTCTAGTAAAATAACTTCAAATACATGAAACAAAAATAGATAGAACTGAAAGGAGAAATCCGCAAATCCAATATTGCAGTTGGAGACTTCAATAGTCTTCTTTTATTAAATCGTAAGACAAGGCAGCAAAAAAACCAGTAAGACTACCGATGACTTTAGCAACACTATCAACTAATGTGGCCCAACTGTTACATATAGTACATCCAAACCCAAACTGCAGAATACACATTCTTTTCAAGTGCACGTAATACATAGACTTATTTCTGGGTCTTAAAACTGACCTTACCAAAATTAAAAAGTAGAAATTAATATTTCATATTATATATTGTGATATGTATTCTGATAACCTAACAGAATTTAAATGGAAAACAATAATGGAAAAATAGCTAAGAAATTTCCAAGTATTTGGAATCTAAATAACATATTTCTAAATAACTCATGGGTAAAATAAAAGTCTAAAACAAACGAAGTTATTTTAACTAAATCATACTTGTGTTATTATCATCATTAGAAACATGTTATTCTGTTCAAAACTAAATATTAAATACATAATCATAAGATTGGCTCTGTGTATATATTTT
>NW_016881299.1:0-2650 GCF_001698545.2 Rhinopithecus bieti | reverse complement strand
ATATATGCCAAAGGGATCACAAATATTAAAGAAGATGCCACAGTAAAATGTGCTTAGCTTTATAAAATACGTATGACCTTCACTTTGTTGAACTGTGCAATTACCTTCTCTTTCCCACCTGAATGGGGTTATTGGCACTGCTTTGTTAAAATCATGCATAATACTAATAAGTTCCATAAAGAGAAGAGCTAGTATATTGTCAACTGGAAAACTTTTATAGGGATAAAAAATAATTTATGGTGATTAAAAGTAGAAAGGATCAGAGATTAAGCTATAAAAAAGCAGAAGGAATGTCCTCTATGTAGGGAAGACTATAAATGCTTCTTGAACACATTAGTACCAGAGAAAATCTTAGCTATCACTATAAGTCTAAGTTTCATGATTAATCATGCTGACAGCTCAGTTGCCAGGCTATTCCTTATTCTCTCCTTCCTAAGACAGGTCAACAGGTAGGTGTGTGGCAAGAGGCATGTCATTAAATGGGTTCTGCTGATGCAAACACACACACACACACACACACACACACACACACGACATGAACTGAAGTTGTTTTACTATTCCTAGGAAACAGCTGTATAAGTAAGTCCGATCACCACATTAGGTAGGGAAGTTGGCTAGTTTTGCTTTTGGATGTCAGCTCAAAAGTAAATTCTAAAAGTGCCAGGCATACTCGGAGAAATCTGATTGTGACTTGCCTCTTCCTCCTCCATGGTGTTCTTGGCTTAAGTTGGCATATTAAAATGGCTTAAGACACCTTAACCCATCAATTCATGCACCTTTCCAGGTCTACAGAAGATTGGCTGAGAACCAGTTCAAACTGAAGCAGAGACACTGGTCTGTGTGTCTTCTAACTCCAAACAACTTCTTCACAAGCCACGCAAGTAAGAGGTTTAAGGAAGGTATGGAAATTCCTTGCCAAAGAAGCAATAACTTACTTAAAGCCCATCTAGCAGTAACTAGATAAAATACAGACTCCTCAGAGGAGTCAAACCAGGATCAATAGAAACTGGCACACAGGAAAGAAAGGGTTTCAGGAAGGAAAAGTGAAGCTCCTTGAAATGCAATTTCCTCACTTTAGTGGTCTCAACTGGTTTGAGGTCGTGGTCCTGCTTCCTTAGCTAGTTTTCTTGCCAGGAGATGGGGTTACTCCTTCCAGTCTTACAGAGAACATAACAAGATGCTTCCAAGATAAATAGATCACGGCATCTGTGTACTTTTCTGTGGGATTATATCTGAGACTATCTGTTTCTTAATTGTAGAACATTTTATTTCAGGTATGTCTCAGAAATAATGCTACCATATCAGAGTAAAAGAAGTATTGGCCAGGTATGGTGGCTTATGTCTGTAATCCCAGCACTTTCGGAGGCCGAGGCAGGTGGATCACGAGGTCAGGAGTTAGAGATCAGCCTGGCCAATATGGCGAAATCCCATCTCTACTAAAAATACAAAAAAACTAGCCAGGCATGGTGGCGTGCACCTGTAGTCCCAGCTACTCAAGAGGCTGAGGCAGGAGAATCACTTGAACCTAGGCGGTGGGAGTTGCAGTGAGCCAAGATTGCGCCACTGCACTCCAGCCTGGGCAATAGAGGGAGACTCTGTCGCCCGTGCCCCCCCACCAAAAAAAGTATCACTGAACATTTCAAGAGCTATAAACCAGCTCAATCTAAAAAACAGTTTAGTGACAACTAGAACTGTTAAATTAGAACCGCTGGTGGCAGGTGTTGAGCGTCAATGTTTTTTCAAGCTCCCCAGGGCAACAAGTGAAACTATTACTAACCTCCAATCCTCTGATGTGTTATATATAATGCTCAGAAAAGATACACTATCCATATGGAAAGATACTGGAAAAAGTGGCATATTCCCTATGGCCATGTGAATCAATGGTCACAAGAAAATGAAATGAATCAACACTTGAGCTTTATATATAAAAACACCATAGAACAAGTATCTAACAAAATGCCTCGGTAAAGGTCCAATGGTATAAGACTCCTAAGAACTTCAGTTGGTTGCCAATATTATTATGGTAAGATTCTGCTAACATTCTCTAAGACTGAGGGGGAGCCAGGAAGCAATATAGCAGACTGATTAACAGTACATGTTTGCAATATTAAAAGTCTGGATTTGAATATCTAGCTGTAGAAACTTGAGCAAGCAAACTTCACTTTGCTTGGGTTCTTTATCAAGTTGTGGCAGAAATTAAAGGAGAATACATGTAAAATGCCACTTATTGCCATGCTTTAGGGACTCAGTGACCAGTAGCTATTATTATTAACCAGTATATTACAACATACCAGAATCTCTGGGACACATTTAAAGCAGTATGTAGAGGGAAATTTATAGCACTAAATGCCCACAAGGGAAATCAGGAAAGAAACTGACACCCTAACTTCACAATTAAAAGAACTAGAGAAGTAAGAGCAAACACATTCAAAAGCTAGCAGAAGGCAAGAAATAACTAAGATCAGAGCAGAACTGAAGGAGACAGAGACACAAAAAACCCTTCAAAAAATCAATGAATCCAGGAGCTGGTTTTTTGAAAAGATCAACAAAATTGATAGACCACTAGCAAGACTAATAAAGAAGAAAAGAGAGGAGAATCAAATAGACGCAATAAAAAATGATAAAGGGGATATCACCACCGACCCCACAG
>NW_016881298.1:0-941 GCF_001698545.2 Rhinopithecus bieti | reverse complement strand
TTCAGGAATTGGTCCACAGGGTAAATTTCAACAATTCCTATGTTTTCCATTGTCATTTCTGAAGACCTTTGAGATGAGAGAAAGGAAATCTAGTGGAACAGGAAAGAGAGTTACACCTTGTGGGTGTGAGTTTGGGACCTGTTAGCCAAAGGGAATGTCACTCCCTGGAAACAGGTTCAGCATGTTTGCACTTGTTATTTTGTAGCTTTAATGATTTTGTTTTCTAATGTGTCTAAGCTTGGTGTTTAGAGCTGCTTCATATTTTAAACTAGTTCCATTCCACAGTACTAGTTCAAACCAGTTCTTACAGCCTCCTGGGTGGGTCATCTTGACCTAAACTCTTGTGTTGTCACATTTTGAGATGTTTTCATAGCAGAATGTACCAAAAGTGCACAAGGTAAAGGTAATTTACAGCAAGAAACAAATACACATTTGTTTTATTTCTTGACTTTCCCTAAGCAGATAAGCAGAAACTTGTTTAACTCATTACTTTGTTTGATATGTCTTGCATATTTTGACTAAAAGTTATAGGAAGTTATTCCTCTGGGGAATCTTTTACAGGTGGAGGAATGGGGATAGCAGTATAGCCTCAGATTCAAACTGGCATCACCCTAAACCCTGTGGGCCAGGGTGGAATGAAGTCAGCTCCTTTTTATGGTTGAAATACAATTTTTTATTCACCATTGTCTGCACAAATCCTTGAAAATAAACGTTTTTTCCCTACAATCTTTGTCAATTTATTTGTCACATCCTGAATTTATTGAAGTTTGTTCAATACTCCCCTGGGTTCAGTTCATAGCCTACCTTTTAGTTCACATTAGTGAATACCATCATTCCTGTTATCCCGTTGTGACAGCACTGAATATATTATATAGTTCAGAATCTGGCCGGGCGCGGTGGCTCACGCCTGTAATCCCAGCACTTTGGGAGGCCAAGGTGGA
>NW_016881297.1:0-495 GCF_001698545.2 Rhinopithecus bieti | reverse complement strand
GACTCCTGCCTCAGGGGCTTCTCCTGGTTATTCCTGTGTCTTGGAAAAACCTTCTCCCAGACCTTCCCAATGCTCCTTCCCTCACTTCCATCCATACTCTGCTTCAATTCCCCTTCGCAGAGAGGCCTCCCTGGTCACTGTCTCTAAAACAGTTCCTCCTCTTACTCTTCTTACTTTGCTTTAGTGTTTCTTTATAGCACTTGTCACTACCAAATATCCTACTTGTTATTTACTTGTTCGATTTTGTGTATTAACTACATATATATATTTCAGTTGAAAGAGCTGTTCAAAACTTTGATCCTTTTCAAAATTTCCTTGTTTTTTATTGTTGCATTTTAGAATTTTTTAGTTTATTCTGTTTTGTTTACTGTAGTATCTCCAGAGTCTGGAATAGCACCTGCCACAAAGGAAGCTATTTCCTGAGGACATGAGGGAATAAATAAAGGGATGGATGAATGAATGAATGAATGAGACAGACTGTACCTCGTGGTAGGA
>NW_016881295.1:0-353 GCF_001698545.2 Rhinopithecus bieti | reverse complement strand
ACACTGATCAGTTTCCTAACAGTTTTCTTGAAATCTGCAATGCGATACTTCTTAGCGCAATGAAGCTTTCGGTGACATGGGAAATATCCTCAGAGGAAAACTAGAAAGAAGCCTTCGTAGAAACTTCTTGGTGATGTGTGAATTCATCTCACAGAGTTACACTTATGTTTAATTGAACAGTCCATTAATACTGTCTTTGAGGAACCTGAGAAGGGCTACTTTCCAGCGCATTGAGGCCTACGCTGATAAAGGAAATATCATCAGTTCAACACGTGAAAGAAGCTTTCTGAGAAACTTCTTTGGGATCTGTGAATTCACCTCACAGAGTTACAACTTAGTCCTCATGAACCAGT
>NW_016881294.1:0-1954 GCF_001698545.2 Rhinopithecus bieti | reverse complement strand
AGATGTAGTTACATATACAGAAGGATAATTGAAATATCTACAGTAGAATGGATCAACCTAGAATAGCTCAGGAATGTGTCAAAAACAAGGTACTTTTATTCAGTGTTGGAGACATACAGCGTATTGCATCTTTGAAGTATTTTTCTTTGTTTTTTAACAGGTTGTTTGGTATCAAGTCAGTAATTCAAACGGACTGTTCCAGTACTTGGAAGATCATAGTAAACCCAGACCTGTCATGGTACCACCACGCCAACCCTATCCTCCTGCTGGTGATGTACTACACTCTGGCCACTCTGATCCGCATCTGGCTGCAAGAGCCCCTTGTAAGGACAAAAACATTTTCATGATCTTGTCTGCAAAGTAACCTAGAATCTCCAGGTGAAATGATTCACTCCTGTTCTCTACTGACTAATCAATACTCTATTCCAACACAACTCTCGTGTTCTGCGTATGATGTTTTAATTCTGCAAAGAGTATTAAGTGAATATAAATACGACCAGATCAAATACTAGCTTCCCTTTACTAATACCACAGCACACAATGTGCTGGTAAGAATGGCAGGTGGTGAGAGGAATGGAAAACTCATTTTGCTGATCACTTTAGTGTAATATGCCGTGTCGTTGTCATACATTATCTCATTTAATAAACCAAATAACTCCGATCAATAGACTAGGTATTATACCCATTTACAGATGAGGAAAATGAGGTTAGAGATGTCAATTTTTCTAAAATCACACATGTACTGGGTGGTACAAATCAGATTCTAATCCACATTTGACAACAAAGCTGGGTCCTTAGAGGCACACACCCCTGTTATCAAGGGGGCTGGTGTTTCTTAAATCTCCTCCAGCCCTCTTAGCCTGTGAAGATGTGGGAATGACAGTCCAGCTCTTCGTGGTGCCTGTTGCCTCCTGAGTATCCTCTTGTGAGGGATGGGGATTTGGATATTCCTTCCAGCGCAACTGAGGGTGTTTATTCCCTATGAAAATATGAACAAGGACACAGCATTTCTGAGGGGAGGACTGAAGCCTGGGTGGCTTCTCTTGTCTCTTTTCTCCTTCAGTGACAGAAAACATCAGCCTGATTTTCTTTACCCTAAATGACTGTCAGGAGCCCAGTTGCAAGGTAGCTTATTGACACATGAAGGAGACAAGCTGTGTAGACAGGGTCGCCGCACCGTTTCACGCCCCACTTGTGGGGAACCCCACAGCTGGGGACAGTTCTCATGAGCATGGCCCAGCCTGAGTCTCTGCATTCCAGTCCCGCCTCCTCCGAATCGCTTCTAGCCTGGGGCCCTGCAGAAGCTCCCTACTTTCTCTGTCCTGTCTTTAGACCCGCAGACTATTTCCACACGTTCCTCAGTCAAGCCAGTCAATGAGTGCTTGTGGAAGGCCAACTGGATCCGACACTGACCTAGGGGCCGGCACAGAGCAATGACATCAGTAGGCAGGGCCCCACTTAGACAGCTGTGCATTCTAAAAGAGAAAAATTGATCCAAGAGAAGCACACAGGATGTAAATCAGATAGCGACTAAAACTGCAGGAGGCACATATGCCTCCAGTCACCCCTGACAGAAGCGCCACCTGCAGAAATGAGGATGGTGCTGTCTTCCTCCTATGTGGTACCTCCTCCCCATCTCAGGGGCTAACAGCCATCTGTGGGATTAGGGTCTCAGAGGCCATCCTTGTTAGCAGGGTTCTCGTGGATCATCTTTCTTTTAGGCCACTGATGACAGTTGTATAGTAACAAAATGATTTATGGGTGGTAAGGAATCCCGGTCATGTTGTGTTATATTTTTCTTCAATTCTCTTCTAAAAATTGTCTGTGCCAGTAGAATCATTAAAATTGTGTCCAATTCCTCCACAAGCATGCATATGTATATGTATATATTCACAAATAAAAACATGTACATAAAAAATTAAAGATATATATATTTTTTGAGATGGAGTTTCAC
>NW_016881293.1:0-2174 GCF_001698545.2 Rhinopithecus bieti | reverse complement strand
TTGGTTTGCTGTACCCATCAACTCATCATTTACATTAGGTATTTCTCCTAATGCTATCCCTCCCCCAGGTCTCCACTCCCCAAACAGCTCCGGTGTGTGATGTTTCTCACCCTGTGTCCATGTGTTCTCATTGTTTAAATCCCACCTATGAGTGAGAACATGTGCTGTTTGGTTTTCTGTCTTTGTGATAATTTGCTCAGAATGATGGTTTTCAGCTTCATCCATGTCCCTGCAAAGGACGTGAACTCATCCTTTTTTATGGCTACATAGTATTCCATGGTGTATATGTGCCACATTTTCTTAATCCAGTCTATCATTGATGGAAATTTGAGTTGGTTCCAAGTCTTTCCTATTATGAATAGTGCCATAATAAACATATGTGTGCATGTATCTTTATTGTAGGATGATTTACAATCCTTTCGGTATATGCCCAGTAATGGGATTGCTGGGTCAAATGGTATTTCTAGTTCTAGATCCTCGAGGAATCGCCACACTGTCTTCCACAATGGTTGAAGTAATTTATACTCCCACCAATAGTGTAAAAGTGTTCCTATTTCTCCACAACCTTTCCAGCATCTGCTGTTTCCCGACTTTTAATGATCACCATTCTAACTGGCATGAGATGGTATCTCATCGTGGTTTGATTTGCGTTTCTCTGATGACCAGTGATGATGAGCATTTCTGCATATGTCTGTTGGCTGCATAAAAGTCTTCTTTTGAGAAGTGTCTGGTCATATCTTTTACCTACTTTTGATGAGGTTGTTTTCTTTTGTAAATTTGTTTGAGTTCTTTGTAGATTCTGGATATTAGCCCTTTGTCAGATGGGTAGGTTGCAAAATTTTCTCCCATTCTGTAGGTTGTCTGTTCATTCTGATGATAGTTTCTTTTGCTGTGCAGAAGCTCTTTAGTTTAATTAGATCCCATTTGTCATTTTGGCTTTTGTTGCCATGGCTTTTGGTATTTTAGTCATGATGGCTTTGCCCATGCCTATGTCCTGAGTGGTATTGCCTAGGTTTTCTTCTAGGGTTTTATGGTGTTAGGTCTTACATTTAAGTCTTTAATCCATCTTGAGTTAATTTTCTATACAGTGTAAGGAAGGGATCCAGTTTCAGCTTTCCACATATGGCTACACAGTTTTCCCAGCACCATTTATTAAATAGGGAATCCTTTCGCCATTTCTTGTTTTGATCAGGGTTGTCAAAGATCAGATGGTTGTACATGTGTGGTGTTATTTCTGAGGGCTCTGTTCTGTTCCACTGGTCTATATACCTGTGTTGGTACTGGTACCACGCTGTTTTGGTTACTGTAGCCTTGTAGTATAGTTTGAAGTCAGGTAGCATCATGCCTCCAGCTTTGTTCTTTTGCTTAGGATTGTCTTGGATATATGGGCTCTTTTTTGGTTCCGTATGAACTTTAAAGCAGTTTTTTCCAATTCTGTGAAGAAAGTCAGTGGCAGCATTGAATCTATAAATTACTTTGGGCAGTATGGCCATTTTCATTCCATTTCCAAATGGAATGTTCTTCCATTTGTTTGTGTCCTCTTTTATTTCATTGAGCAGTGGTTTGTAGTTCTCCTTGAAGAGGTCCTTCACATCCCTTGTAAGTTGGATTCCTAAGTCTTTTATTCTCCTTGTGACTCTGTCTTTGTCTGTTATTGGTGTATAGGAATGCTTGCGATTTTGCACATTGATTTTGTATCCTGAGACTTTGCTGAAGTTGCTTATCAGCTTAAGGAGATTTTGGGTTGAGACAATGGGGTTTTCTAAATATACAATCATGCCGTCTGTAAATAGGGACAATTTGACTTCCTCTTTTCCTAATTGACTACCCATTATTTCTTTCTCTTGCCTGATTGCCCTGGCCAGAACTTCCAACACTATGTTGAATAGGAGTGGTGAGAGAGGGCATCCTTGTCTTGTGCTGGTTTTCAAAGGGAATGCTTCCAGTTTTGCCCATTCATTATGATATTGGCTGTGGGTTTGTCATAAATAGCTCTTATTATTTTGAGATATTTTCCATCAATACTTAGTTTATTGAGTTTTAGGCTGAAGGGTTGTTGAATTTTGTCAAAGGGCTTTTCTGCATCTACTGAGATAATCATATTGTTGTTGGTTCTGTTTATGTGATGGATTGTTGTTTATTGATTTCCATATGTTGAACCAGCCTTGCATCTC
>NW_016881292.1:0-732 GCF_001698545.2 Rhinopithecus bieti | reverse complement strand
GTTTGTTTTTTGAGACACGAGTCCCACTCTGTCACCCAGGCTGGAGTGCGGTGGTGTAATCTTGGCTCACTGCAACCTCCGCCTTCTGGGTTCAAGCCATTCTCCTGTCTCAGCCTCCTAAGTTGCTGGGACTACAGGTGCATGCTACAATGCCCAGCTAATTTTTTTGCATTTGTAGTAGAGACGGAGTTTCACCGTATTGGTCAGGCTGGTCTTGAACTCCTGACCTCAGGTATCCACCTGCCGCTGCCTCCCAAGGTGCTGGGACTACAGGTGTCAGCCACCGTGCCCAGCCTTAAAGTTAGTTTTTTGTAACAGGCATGAGCCACCATGTCTGGCTTTAAAGTTAGTTTTTTGTAACAGGCATGAGCCATTGTGCCTGGCCTTAAAGTTAGTTTTTTTGTAACACGAATTTAACTGTCGGACAGTTAGTTTAGGTGTGTTGCATCATCTATTTTCAACCAGATTGTGTTTATGGACTTTTCACACACTAATTTGAGGACCCCAGGTTCAAAACTAAAAGCAGTGGCCCTGCTTTGGGATCCAACGATAGGAGTGATGGGTGAAGGGATCTAAGCTGGCCAGTAGCCTTCTAAGCTTCTCAAACCTGCATAGATGCAGTATTATTGGCCTTGGTAGAAAACTTTGGTTTAGTGGTTTAAGTCTTGTGTGGCAGTTAGATCTTAAAGGACAAAGCAGTATATTGGTAGTTGTCAATATAGCAGTACTAGC
>NW_016881291.1:0-1690 GCF_001698545.2 Rhinopithecus bieti | reverse complement strand
GAAACCCATCTCATATGCAAAGACATACATAGGCTCAAAATAAAGGGATGAAGGAAGATCTACCAAGCAAATGGAAAAAAAAAAAAAAACTGGGGTTGCAATCCTAGTCTCTGATAAAACAGACTCTAAACCAACAAAGATCAAAAGAGATAAAGAAGGCCAGTACATAATCGTGACAACTCAACAAGAAGAGCTAACTATCCTAAATATATATGCACCCAATACAGGAGCACCCAGATTCATAAATCAAGTCCTTGGAGACCTACAAAGAGACTTAGACTCCCACACAATAATAATGGGAGACTTTAACACCCCACTGTCAGTATTAGACAGATCAACGAGACAGAAAATTAACAAGGATATCCAGGACTTGAACTCAGCTCTGCACCAAGCAGACCTAATAGACATCTTCAGAACTCTCCACCCCAAATCAACAGAATATACATTCTTCTCAGCACCACATCGCACTTATTCTAAAATTGACCACATAATTACTAGCAAAACACTCCTCAGCAAATGTAAAAGAACAGAAGTCACAAAAAACTGTCTCTCAGACCACAGTGCAATCAAATTAGAACTCAGGATTAAGAAACTCAGTCAAAACTGCACAACTACATAGAAACTGAACAACCTGCTCCTGAATGACTACTGGGTACATACCAAATTAAGGCAGAAATACAAATGTTCTTTGGAACCAATGAGAACAAAGACACAACGTACCAGAATCTCTGGGACACATTTAAAGCAGTGGTAGAGGGAAATCTATAGCACTAAATGCCCACAAAAGAAAGCAAGAAAGATCTCAGATCAACACCCTAACATCACAATTAACAGATCTAGAGAAGCAAGAGCAAAAAATCCAAAAGCTAGCAGAAGGCAAGAAATAACTAAGATCAGAACAGAATTGAAGGAGATAGAGACACAAAAAACCCTTCAAAAAAATCAGTGAATCCAGGCGCTGGGCTTTTGAAAAGATCACCAAGATAGACCACTAGCAAGACTAATAAGAAAAGAAAGAAGAGTCAAATAGACACAATAAAAAATGATAAAGGTTCTAAAATTGAGGCAATAATTAATAGCCTATCAACCAAAAAAAATCCAGGACCAGATGGATTCACAGCCTAACTCTACAAGAGGTACAAAGAGGAGCTGGTATCATTCCTTCCAAAACTATTCCGATCCACAGAAAAAAAGAGAATCCTCCCTAACTCATTTTATGAGGCCAGCATCATCCTGATACCAAAACCTGGCACAGACACAACAAAAAAAAGAGAACTTTAGACCAATATCCCCGATGAACACTGATGCAAAATCCTCAATAAAATACTGGCAAACCAAATCCAGTAGCACATCAAAAGCTTATCCACCATGATCAAGTTGGCTTCATCCCTGGGATGCAAGGCTGGTTCAACATACGCAAATCAATAAACATAATCCATCAAATAAACAAAACCAACAACACAAAACACATGATTATCTTAATAGATGCAGAAAAGGCCTTCGACAAAATTCAACAGCCCTTCATGCTAAAAACTCTCAACAAACTAGGTATTGCTGGAATGTATCTCAAAGCAGTAAGAGCTATTTATGATAAACCCACAGTGAATATGATATTGAATGGGCAAAAACTGGAAGCATTCCCTTTGAAAAATAGCACAAGACAAGGATGCCATCTCTCACCCTCCTATTC
>NW_016881290.1:0-559 GCF_001698545.2 Rhinopithecus bieti | reverse complement strand
AACAGTGCACCTATGCATATGAACCACAATTCTGAGCATAATTTCAGGATTTGGGTGGAAAATGTTCCTAGAGTATTAATTGTTCCCTAAGCTCTGGTAGGAAGATTGTAGTTTTCTCTAACTCATGCTTGTAGTTTCTATTTTATACTCCTGCAGGTAATAATAGCCTACTGGGAAGAATCATTAAATAAACAAACCAGGTGAAGTCTAATAGGAAACAATCACTCTACTTAAAGGAAAATGAGAGTGAGCAACTGCACCTTTCTGTATGTTTCTATTTGGCTTTTATGAAAATCTTTTGGGTGTGGGAATTCAGTGTTTATAACTGTTAGATTTTCCATCCTTTGAACTTTGTTATTTGTACAGCAGCTGTAAAAAGAGGGGAAGGCTGTAAATAGGATCTTAATCGTCCGTGCAAATTATATTTCATGGCATATGTTATCGTAGCATTTCAGAAGTTTTTGTAGGAAGTATCTATCTATTTGAATTGCCTGGTAAATATGAAGATGAACAAGGATACTACATGGACCATGATTTCCATACGCTCTGCAAGACTGTT
>NW_016881289.1:0-885 GCF_001698545.2 Rhinopithecus bieti | reverse complement strand
GCTTTATTTTACTTTTTAAATTTTGTATTTATTTATTTATTTATTTATTTTTATTTTTATTTATTTATTTTTTTTTGAGATGGAGTCTCACTCTGTCGCCCAGGCTGGAGTGCAGTGGCCGGATCTCAGCTCACTGCAAGCTCCGCCTCCCGGGTTCACGCCATTCTCCTGCCTCAGCCACCCTCAAGTAACTGGGACTACAGGCGCCTGCCACCTCGCCTGGCTAGTTTTTTTTTTGTATTTTTTAGTAGAGACAGGGTTTCACCGTGTTAGCCAGGATGGTCTCAATCTCCTGACCTCGTGATCCGCCCGTCTCGGCCTCCCAAAGTGCTGGGATTACAGGCTTGAGCCACTGTGCCCGGCCATTTATTTATTTTTTAGTATCCCTGTCGTGGCAACTTTTGCTTTATTCTAGAAGAAAGGCCCCGAGGAGACAGTCTTACTCTCAACCTTTAAAAACAAAAAATATTATAATTTTGAGTAGTTTGGGGTTTACAGAAAACTTGAGCAGAAAGTACAGAGTTCCTGTAGATAAATTCTTGCCCTGCCCCCAGTTTCTCCTAGTCTTAACATCTTGCATTTGTTGCAATTGATGTACATTTGTTGCAATTAATGAGCCAATATTGGCACATTGTTATTATTATTATTATTATTATTATTATTATTTGAGACGGAGTCTCCCTCTTGTTGCCCAGGTTGGGGTGCAATGGCGCGATCTCTGCTCACCGCAACCTCTGCCTCCTGGATTCAAGCAATTTTCCTGCCTCAGCCTCTCAAATAGCTGGGATTAGAGGCATGCACCACCACGCCCGGCTAAGTTTGTATTTTTAATAGAGACAGGGTTTCTCCATGTTGGTCAAGCTGGTCTTTTTTTTTTTTTTTTTT
>NW_016881288.1:0-727 GCF_001698545.2 Rhinopithecus bieti | reverse complement strand
TAGCCTTACTTCCTAAGGTCTATGGGATACAGTTTCTGAGGGCTAGGGTCTTGCAGACCATCCTGATGAAGGCATTCTTCACCTCATTATTTCTCAGGCTGTAGATAATGGGGTTCAACATGGGAGTCACAGCAGTGTAGGACAATGATAGCAGCTTCTTGCTTTCAGGAGAATTATTTGATTTAGCCTGAAAATATGTGAGGCTTAACGATATATAGAAAAGAGAGACAACAAGGAGATGTGAGGACCACATAGAGAAGGCTTTATGCTTCCCTTTAGCTGATGGGATCTTGAGGATGGCAGCAGCAATGAGAGTGTAGGAACACAAGATCAGCAAGCAGGGGATCATGACCACCAGAATGGTTCCGATGATGGCGTAGATCTCAAACAGTGCTGTGTATGCACAGACCAGCTTCAGCACAGGTAGGCTGTCACACAAGAAGTGGTTCACCTTGTTGGTGTCACAGAATGGAAAGCTGAAGAGCCACGTGGTCTGCACAGTAGCTACAGGAAAGCCTGGGAACCAAGAAGCAGTAGCCAGTTTGGCCTGTGTCCTTTGGTTCATGATGACTGGGTAGTGCAAGGGACTGCAGATGGCCACATAGTGGTCATATGCCATGGTAGCCAGGAGGAAGCATTCAGCTACCCCAAAGAAGAAAAAGAAATACATCTGAGTGGCACAGCCAAGGAAGGAGATGGTTGTGTCCTGGGCAAGCAGGGTCCCCAG
>NW_016881287.1:0-2417 GCF_001698545.2 Rhinopithecus bieti | reverse complement strand
TTAATTAGATCCCATTTATCAGTTTTGGCTTTTGTTGCCGTTGCTTTTGGTTTTTAGACATGAAGTCCTTGCCCATGCGTATGTCCTGAATGGTATTGCCTAGGTTTTCTTCTAGGGTTTTTATGGTTTTAGGGCTAACATTTAAGTCTCTAATACATCTTGAATTAATTTTCATATAAGGAGTAAGGAAAGGATCCAGTTTCAGCTTTCTACTTATGGCTAGCCAATTTCCCCATCACCATTTATTAAATAGGGAATCCTTTCCCCATTTCTTGTTTTGTCAGGTTTGTCAAAGATCAGATGGCTGTAGATGTGTGGTATTATTTCTGAGGGCTCTGTTCTGTTCCATTGGTCTATATCTCTGTTTTGGTACCAGTACCATGCTGTTTTGGCTAAACCATAATTTCTAATCTTGTGGCTAATGTTAGTCCTACAAAGGCAATCTAGTCCCCAGGCAAAAAGGAGGTTTGCTTTGGGGCAGGGCTGTTTCTATAGCTTTGGGAGAAACTATAAACTAAGTTTCTCTCAAAGGTAGTTCAGCCTACTCCCAGGAATGAACAAGGATAGCTTGAAGGTTAGACACAAGATGGAGTCGGTTAAGTTAGATCTCTTTCACTGTCTCAGTAGTAATTTTGCAAAGGCAGTTTCACTAATAAATTGGGAATAAAGTGGAAGTTAACAAGCCAAGGTAAATGGAGGTAGAGTGATCAGTGTAGACATACATCATAAGAATGGCTGCATTGCCCCCTATGCAGTACAGGACCATTTGTACGACATCCTGACAAATTTTGTCTCTATTTACACCCTTGAAATGACAGGGAGCTACCTGGCTTTTTAAAATAATAAGCTACTAATGTGTTCATTTGACAAATATATATTGTGCACCAAGTACATGCTAGTATAAAGAAATACCCTAGTGCACAGAACAGCCGTAGACCTCATGCAACTTACAGTTTGGTTAGGAGAGTTAGGAATTCAATGAAGACACAAATACATAGTTACTTATTTCAGGAAATGCAATGAAGGAAGAACAGGAGACCATGAGAGAATAGTAATGACAAATTAATGTAGATTGGTTATCGGGGAGACAGACTGTACTCAACTCTGAAGGCAACAAAGACAAATGAGCATTTATAACTAGAGCATGTTGAGGGTCAGTGAATGCAGAATTACGAAGAGGGGACATCAGGGCTAGGAGGATTCTCACTAAGCTGACTGAATAGGATTCTTGCTAAAGGCAGGCCAAGGCCTTAGTCATCAAGGGTGGGGGCTGAGGAATTTGATCAGATGTCAAAGGTGATCAGATATCAAAGGGGGCTGAGGAATGATTTAGCAAGATTCTTTTAAACTGATTGACACTCACGACAAGGACAAGGCCCAAAGATGAAGCCAAGTTGAAAAGAGGCGTCAGAGGCTTGTCTAAAGTTTGGTAAATGGGAGTCTTTGTCAAATGAAAAACCATTTATAGGATGTTATGCAGAGAACTGGTATCTAAATTTCATTTTCAAAGATTACTGTGTTTTTTGTTTTTTGTTTTTGAGATGGTCTTGCTCTGTCACCTGGGCTAGAATACAGTGGCATGATATCTGCTCACTGCAACCTCCACCTCCTCAGGTTCAAGCAATTCTCATGCCTCAGCCTCCCAGGTAGCTGGGATTACAGGCGTGTGCCACCATGCCGAGCTAATTTTGTTATTTTTTTTTTTTTGTAGAGACAGAGTTTTGCCATGCTGGCCAGGCTGGTCTCAAGTGATCCACCTGCCTCGTCTCCCATAGTGCTGGGATTACAGGTGTGAGGATGGCTTGGGCCCAGGAATTTGAGTCTAGCCTGGGCAACATAGTGAGACCACAACTCTACAGAAAATTTAAAAATAGCTGGGTGTTGGGGCACACACCTGCAGTCCCAGCCACTCAGGAGGCTGAGGTGGGAGGATCACTTGAGCCCAGGAGGTCAGGAGTAGCCTGGGTAACATAGTGAGACCCCATGTCTACAGCAAATAAATTAGCCAGGTGTGGTGGTATGCAGATGTAGTTCCAGCTACTCAGGAGGCTGAGATGGGAGGATCACTTGAGTCCAGGAGGTGGAGGCTGCAGTGAGCCATGTTCATACCACTGCACTCCAGCCTAGGCAACAAAATAAGACCCTATATCTCAAAAAAAAAAAAAAAAAGGTATTTAGATAACTTGTTTCCTGCCATCCACATTCTTCTGCCACTGCTATTAAGGATGACTACGGTGAAATAATTAACTATAAATATGGTATCATTCATCAGAGTGATTTCAGTTTGGAGGCTTTGGGAAAAATCTGATGCTATTTAAATGAGTAGTTGAAATTCTAAGTTTTTTTTTTTCTTTTGCAGAGTATTGCTGTTTAGGTGCAAATTAGGTGTATTACAGTACACAGTTGTCAGACCTTTC
>NW_016881286.1:0-265 GCF_001698545.2 Rhinopithecus bieti | reverse complement strand
CTTCTTCTTCTTCTTCTTCTTCTTCTTCTTCTTCTTCTTCTTCTTCTTCTTCTTCTTCTTCTTCTTCTTTCTTCTTCTTCCTCTTCCTCTTCCTCTTCTTCCTTCTTCCTTCTTCCTTCTTCCTTCTTTCTTCTTCCTTCTTCCTTCTTCCTTCTTCCTTCTTTCTTCTTCTTCTTCTTCTTCTTCTCCCTTCTTCTTCTTCCTTCTCCCTTCTCCCTTTTTTTTTTTTTTTTTTTTTTTTTTTTCCTTTTTTTTTTTTCTCTTC
>NW_016881285.1:0-3330 GCF_001698545.2 Rhinopithecus bieti | reverse complement strand
CATTTATTAACATATTTAATTATTATTAAATATTAACTTCAAATATTAGTTTATCAGTATTACTTCATTAAATATTAAAATATTTCAGATAAAATTAATAAAATATGTACTATATGTTTTAATATAGGAATATATTTTCTAAAATATACATATTTATAAACATAAAATATAAATGCACTTTAATAAGAATATTAAAATGTGTATATTTTAATAATGTCTTACTGATAATAACTTATCTCATGCATTTTAAATACACTATTACTACATTTAGTAATAGCGAAAACATAGACTGCTTATTTGAAGGTAAAAGTATTCTCATACGAATATTTTGTCCTGTAAAATAACAAATACAATTTCCAGAAGCAATGAAACTTTAAAAAATTATTTGTTGTTTTGGTCATTGTTTTCTATATGTGTTGTCTCAAGAATGCAGACATTCTTTGCCTGCCACCATGTAAGATTTCCCTTTGTTCTTCCTTGATCTTCTGCCATGATTGTGAGGGCTCCCCAGCCATGTGGAACTGTGAGTTCATTACATCTCTTTTCTTTATAAATTACCCAGTCTTAGGTATGTCTTCATTAGCAGCATGAGAACAGACTAATACAATATTCTAGAGAATGACAACCAAAATCTAGACTCAACAGCAATATCCACAGTGTGCAAGCATGCAATCAAAACTGTTACTAAATAAGAAGAAAAGAGGAAAACGTGACCATAATGAGGAGAAAAGTGATCAATAGAAACACTCAGATACAGCACAGATGTTAAGACAGCTATTATGAATGTAAAGTATGCAGATGGAAAATCTCTGCAAAAGAAAAAATAAAACAAACTATAAAAAAGAGCTAGATGAACATTATAATTCTGAAAGATATAATAACTGAAAAAAAATGCCCTGGATGGGTATAACAGCAGATTGAACACTGCTGAAGAAAAGATGAGTGAACTTGAAGGCAGGGCAATGGGAACTATCCAAATGATCCAAATAAAAGTACAGAAAATAAAATAAACAGAACCTCAGTGACTTGTAGTACAATGAACTACATACCTATAACTAGAATCCCACAAGCAGAGAAGGGAGAAATTGGGGAAGAAAAAATATTGGAAAATATCACAGGCAAATTCTTCACAAATATAATGAAGACCATAAACCTTCATATCTAAATAGTTCAGTGAATCCCCAAGAATAATGACCAATGAAAACTGCACCTACACATATCATAGTCAAATTGCTTAGAATAAAATAAGGAGAAAATATTAAAAGCAACCAAAGTAGGAAAATCATAAAATATATTAAATATGATTTTACATATAGGTGCACAACAATAATGATTACTAATTTCTCTCAGAAGTAAGGCAAACCAGAACATAAAATGCCATCTTCAAAACCTCGAAAGGGAAAAGTTCAATATTAAGTTAAAAAATATTTTACAAGATTGAAAGAAAATAAAGACACTTTAAAATAAATCAGGCAGAGTGTGGTGGCTCAAGCCTGTAATCTCAGCACTTTGGGAGGCCAAGACAGGCAGATCACTTGATGTCAGGAGTTCAAGACCAGCCTTGCCAACATTGGGAAACCCTGTCTCTTCTACAAAATTAGCCAGGAGTGGTGGCATGGCCTGTAATCCCAACTACTTGGGAAGCTGAGACAGGAGAATCACTTGAACTCTGGAGGTGGAGGTTGCAGTGAGCCGAGATCGTGCCATTGCACTCTGGCTTGGGCTACAAGAGCAAAACTCTATCTCAAATAATAATAATAATAATAATAATAAAAGTTAAAATAATTCAGATAAAATTCAAGAGAGTTTCCTAAAAGCAGAATTGCTCTACAGGAAATGATAAAGGAAGGTCTTCAAGCTCATAGAAAATGACAGCAGTAAAATACTCAGATATATGTAGAAAGAAACAAATAGCACATAAATGGCATATGTAAATACAGAAGACTTAAACTTTAAAAGTTCTTCAAAAGACAATTGACTGTTTAAAGCAAACAAAAAAATGCATACCGGGGCCTATAATCTATGAAGAATAAAACTATATAACAGCAATAAGACTAAAATAAGCAAAATAAACCAAAGAATAGTGTTGCAAAGGTCTTATACTATAAGGAAAATGGTATAATATTAATTCAAATTAGACTATGAATAGTTAAAGATGCATTTTGCAATTCCTAGAGCAAGCACATGCACACACACACACGCAAACAAAAGGGTGTAATAAAAAAAAAGAGGAAATAAAGTGGAATAATAAAAGTAATTGATGAATCAAAGAAGGAAGGAGAAGGGGAATGAATTAAAAGCCGGACTGGACAAGTAACAAATAAATAGCAAAATGATATCAATTACTGTTACTTAAATATAATCATATCAATAATTTTATAAATGGATAAAATTTTCAGTTAGAAGGGAGAGATTTTCAGGCTGAATAAAATTTGTCTGTATAGTGTTTATAACATATGTACTTTAAGTACAAAGATATAGATTAAAATAAAAGATTTGAAAAAATACACCATGCAAACACAAATCATAAGAAAACTGAAGTGCTACATTAATATCAGATAATATATTAATCAAGACAAAGGTTATTTTAGAAGCAATATAGAAGCTAAGAAGACAAAATCCTGAATGTGGCTGCACCAAATAACAAAGCTTCAAAATATATAAAGAAAAAACTGACAGAGCTAAAGGGAGAAATAGGCACATCCACAACATTCATTGGAGATATTTAATGCTACTTTGTCAGTAATTGCTAGAACAATTAGACAAAACCACAAACAAACAAAAAACACCATAATAGCATTTGAATAACACTGCCAAAAAATTGACCTAACTAATATTTATAGACCACTAATAACTGCATAATACACATTTTTTCATGAACGTGTTTCTTTCTATGAACATTTACTTTTAAAAAATATTCATGAAATATTCACAGATTGGCCAAATTCATAATAATAAAATAATATCCAATAAATGGCAAAGGACTAAATCATACAGAGTATGTAGTCTTATCTCAAACCACCCCATCAAAAGTGGATGAAGGGTGTGAACAGACACTTCTCAAAAGAAGACATTTATACAGCCAACAGACACATGAAAAAATGCTCATCATCACTGGCCATCAGAGAAATGCAAATCAAAACCACAATGAGATACCATCTCACACCAGTTAGAATGGCAATCATTAAAAAGTCAGGAAACAACAGGTGCTGGAGAGGATGTGGAGAAACAGGAACACTTTTACACTGTTGGTGGGACTGTAAACTAGTTTAACCATTGTGGAAAACAGTGTGGTGATTCCTCAAGGATCTAGACCTACAAATACCATTT
>NW_016881284.1:0-1893 GCF_001698545.2 Rhinopithecus bieti | reverse complement strand
GTTTCATGTGTCTGTTGGCTGCATGAATGTCTTCATTCAAGAAGCGTCTGTTTGTATGCTTTGCCCACTTTTGATGGGGTTGTTTTCTTCTTGTAAATATAAGTTCTTTGTAGATTCTGGATATTAGTCCTTTGTCAGATGGGTAGATTGCAAAATTTTCTCCCATTCTGTAGGTTGCCTGTTCACTCTGATGGTAGTTTCTTTTGCTGTGCAGAAGCTCTTTAGTTATATTAGATCCCATTTGTCTGTTTAGGCTTTTGTTGCCATTGCTTTTGGTGTTTTAGTCATGAAGTCCTTGCCCATGCCTATGTCCTGAACAGTATTACCTAGGTTTTCTTCTAGGATTTTATGGTTTTAGGTCTAACATTTAAGTTTTAATCCATCTTGAATTAATTTTGTATAAGGTGTAAGGAAGGGATCCAGTTCCAGCTTTCTGTGTATGGCTAGCCAGTTTTGCCAGCACCATTTATTAAATAGGGAATCTTTTCCCATTGCTTGTATTTGTCAGGTTTGTCAAAGATCAGATGGTTGTAGGTGTATGGTGTTATTTCGGAGGCCTCTGTTCTGTTCCATTGGTCTATATCTCTGTTTTGGTCCAGTACCATGCTGTTTTGGTTACTGTAGCCTTGTAGTATAGTTTGAAGTCAGGTAGCGTGATGCCTCCAGCTTTGTTCTTCTTGCTAAGGATTGTCTTAGCAATGCAGTCTCTTTTTTAGTTCTATATGAACTTTAAAGTAGTTTTTTCTAATTCTATGAAGAAAGTATGTGGTAGCTTCATGGGGATAGCATTGAATCTATAAATAACCTTGGGCAGTATGGCTGTTTTCAGAATATTGATTCTTCTTATCCATGAGCATGGAATGTTTTCCAATTTGTTTTGTCCTCTCTTATTTTCTTGAACATGGTTTGTAGTTCTCTTTGAAGAGGTCCTTCACATCCTTTGTAAGTTGGATTCCTAGGTATTTTATTCTCGTTGTAGCAATTGTGAAATGGGAGTTCACTCATAATTTGGCTGTCTGTTATTGGTGTGTTGGAATGCTTGTGATTTTGCACCTTGATTTTGTATCCTGAGACTTTGCTGAAGTTGCTTATCAGCTTAAGGAGATTTTGGGCTGAGATAGTGGGATTTTCTGAATATACAATCATGTCATTTGCAAGCAGGGAGAGTTTGACTTCCACTTTTCTTAATTGAATACGCTTTATTTGTTTCCCTTGCCTGATTGCCCTGGCCAGAACTTCCAACACTATGTTGAATAAGAGTGGTGAGAGAGGGCATCTTTGTCTTGTGCCAGTTTTCAAAAGGAATGCTTCCAGTTTTGCCCATTCAGTATAATATTGACTGTGGGTTTGTCATGAATAGCTCTTATTTTGAGATACGTTCCATCAATACCTAGTTTATTGAGAGTTTTAGCATGAAGGGCTGTTGAATTTTGTCAAAGGCCTTTTCTGCATCTTTGAAATAATCATGTGTTTTTTTGTCATTGGTTCTGTTTATATATGATGGATTACGTTTATTGATTTGTGTATGTTGAACCAGCCTTTCATCCTAGGGATGAAGGCAACTTGATCATGGTGGATAAGCTTTTGATGTGCTGCTGGATTTGGTTTGCCAGTATTTTATTGAGGATTTTCACATCTATGTTCATCAGGAATATTATTCTAAAATTCTCTTTTTTGTTGTGTCTCTGCCAGGCTTTGGTATCAGGATGATGCTGGTCTCATAAAATGAGTTAGGGAGGATTCCCTCTTTTTCTGTTGATGGGAATAGTTTCAGAACGAATGGTACCAGGTCCTCTTTGTACCTCTGGTAGAATTTGACAGTGAATCCGTCTGGTCCTGGATTTTTTTAGTTGGTAGGCTATTAATTATTGCCTCAATTTCAGAACCTGTTAC
>NW_016881283.1:0-1903 GCF_001698545.2 Rhinopithecus bieti | reverse complement strand
CTACTGAATTTTGAAGCAATCATGAGAATAGGTGATCTTTTAAAAAATATCTGCCAAGCTGGGCGCGATGGCTCACGCCTGTAATCCCAGCACTTTGGGAGGCCGAGGCGGGCGGATCACAAGGTCAGGAGATCGAGACCACAGTGAAACCCTGTCTCTACTAAAAATACAAAAAATTAGCTGGGCGCGGTGGCGGGCGCCTGTAGTCCCAGCTACTGGGGAGGCTGAGGGAGGAGAATGGCGTGAACCCAGGAGGCGGAGCTTGCAGTGAGCCAAGATCGCGCCACTGCACTCCAGCCTGGGCAACAGAGCAAGACTCCATCTCAAAAAAAAAAAAAAAATATCTGCCACAAGTGTAAATAGGAAAATATCTTTGATTTCCATTGGTGACAGAATGCTATAAATCTTACTCTAGTTTGTTGCCTGAACTTATGAGTAAAGATAATGTTGAATTTTGATAAGAAGTTAGTGAAAATAGCAATTCACCTTCCTCATCTGTCTCAGTTAGCTATTCCTGCATATCGTACATCTTGGAAGATTTTGCTCACAAATTTTAAAATAATCATTTGTTTTGTTTCTCCCCACTTTGAAATCTGTGACTTGAAGGAGTTCAGGTGTGGTTGTCTCTGCTGTGCAGATGTGGCCTGTGTAAATCCAGATGGCAAGTTCTGTGGTGGGGGATGCTAAGATCTTGCTCTTTACCTCACCTAGGCCAGGCCACACTGTCCTTTGAGCCCATGTTAGCATATGGCAGAGGATGTCCCTTGCTGTCCCCTGAACTTAGCCTTGTCCTGTTCATGGAGGTGAAACTGCTGGGCCTGGGTGGCCAGATGGACACATCTAAGCTTGCCCAACGTGGCATCCGTTTTTTGGTGGGGAGGGTAGGTGTGGTATATTGTCACCAAAGATGGCTGCCAGTAATGCTTCCCATCCTTATTCATGCATGCCGCTTCTCCCATGAAGAGGTGGAGTCTATTTCCTCTTTCTCTGAGTCTAGGCTGACCCATGACATGCTCTGGTAAGTAAGTGCAATGATGTTGTATCAGTAGTTCTGGGATTAGCCTTAAAGAGGCCTTGCAGTTTCTGTTTTCACTCTCTTGGAAGCCAGTCATCACCTGAGCTAAGTCTAACCCTGTTGGGAACAGGGGTCCAGCCAGACCGTAGCCATTCCAGCTACCTCCACCCAGGTGCTGATAATCTGAGTTGAGCCATCTTGGATGGTTCAGCCTCAGCCAGCTCCCAACTGAATGCAGTCACATGGGTGACCACAGCTGACAACACATGAATCAGAACAACAAAGCTCAGCAAAGCTGACCCACAGAACTGTACCGAGTATCACCTTAACGTTTTAAGCCACTGTGCTTTGGGGAGTTTTTATGCAGCAATAGGTAATTGAAACAGGTAACAATTTTATACCTGAGATTTATGTGACTTTTTCTCGTATATATTGATATTTTCTGCTAGTAAATTGTACATACTTCATATGATGAAATTATGTCATTATAATGGTATGGATAGGTCGGGAGCTTGTCTGAACAAGTTTGAGAGCCATTGGCTAGGTTTAGAGAGTATGACGTTTGACTTATCTCAGTATTTCAAAATATGTGGGGTTTTGTTTGTTTGTTTTTAGACGTAGTTTCACTCTTGTTGCCCAGGCTGGAGTGCAGTGGCATGATCTCAGCTCACCACAACCTCCGCCTCCCGGGTTCAAGTGATTCTCCTGCCTCAGCCTCCCGAGTAACTGGGATTACAGGCACCTGCCACCATGCCTGGCTAATTTTTTGTGTTTTTAGTAGAGATGGGGTTTCAACATGAGGGCCAGGCCAGTCTCGAACTCCTGACCTCAAGTGATCCACCTGCCTCGGCCTCCCAAAGTGCTGGGATTACAGGCGTGAGGTTTTTT
>NW_016881282.1:0-1952 GCF_001698545.2 Rhinopithecus bieti | reverse complement strand
ATTGTGCCATTGCAGCCTCAAACTCCTGGGCTCAAGTAATCCTTCTGCTTCAGCATCCCAAGTAGCTGGGTTTACAGACGTGCACCACCATGCATCACTATTTTTTTTTTTTTTTTTGAGACGGAGTCTTGCTCTGTCACCCAGGCTGGAGTGCAGTGGCATGATCTTGGCTCACTGCAAGTTCCACCTCCCAGGTTCACGCCATTCTCCTGCCTCAGCCTCCAGAGTAGCTGGGACTACAGGTGCCTGCCACCACGCCCGGCTAATTTTTTTGTATTTTTAGTAGAGATGGGGTTGCACCATGTTAGCCAGCATGGTCTTGATCTCCTGACCTCGTGATCCACCTGTCTCAGCCTCCCAAAGTGCTGGGATTACAGGCGTGAGCCACTGTACCCGGCCACATGGTTAATTTTTAAAAACTTTTAGTAGAGACAGATTCTCACTATGTTGCCAAGGCTGGTCTGAAACTCCTGGCCTCAGGTGATCCTCTAGCCTCGGTCTCCCAAAAAGATGGGATTACAGGCATGAGCCACCGCACTTGGCCTCTTTTTTTGTATATTACCTGATCTCAGGTATTCTGTTACAGCAACAGAAAGACTAAGACAGAATCCTTAGCTGTCTGCAAGTGTGCATGCCATTTTCACCATCTGAAGAGTGAGTGAGTGTCTTAGGTGGAGACTTGCAAAAGCAGGCCCTGAGCCAAAGATTTGGATGCAAATGACTTATTAAGAAAGGGCTCTTCAAGACCGCACCATTGCACTCCAGCCTGGGCAAGAAGAGTGAAACTCTGTCTCAAAAAAAAAAAAAGGGGGGGGGACTTCTAGGAAAAGAACAGTAAAGGAGTGGGGGATGAAGGACAGGAAATGGTAAGAAGCCAAGCGAGGCATGATTTCAGAAGTCCTACACTCAGCCTGATCACACAGGAAGCTCTAGAACAAAGAACACACCTCAGAGTTTTTCCTGCCTTAACACAAAGGACCTGGGCTTTGGTGCTTTTCATCAGCCTGTCTTTGGCTATCCAGGGTTGTGGAATGAGGTGAAACATAAAACTCCCAGATACTTCCAGCTCCTTCCAGTGTCTGAGGGTAATCTGCAGGACTGAGGGTAATCACAGATGCTAGCTGTTAGCAGCAAACTATGCAAAAGCTGAGGACTGGCTCATAAAGCCAGATCTGGGTGAGGCATGTTTCCTGTCAACATCCTCTGCTGGGCCCATAACACACGCAACCCCAAACTTCCATTAATGCTAAGGGAATAGCATTACAGTGCGTATGACATTGGACTCAGACCTGAGTTTGAATCCTAATTCCACAAAAGAAATTGGAAAAGAGTCAGATTGCTGACTTGACCCTTTGTCGCCATATCCATAAAATAGGATAATTATTCCTATATCAAAAATTTACTTATTTATTCACTTAATCATTTGTTAAATAAATATGGAGTGTCTACTTTGTGCCGGGCACTCTTTTAGGGTGGTTCTGAGAAGGGGATGGCAATCAGAAGGGCTCTGTAAGATGCAAGACTCCAGGCAACTGCTTTTACTTCCAGTGGTTCTTTACTTTCACAGCTCATTAGAGCAAATTACCACAGCAGGGAGATACAGGTTGAGTATCCCTTATTCGAAAGGCCTGACACCAGAAGTGTTTTAAATTTTGGATTTTTTCTGACTTTGGAATATTTGCTAATTATCAGTTGAGCATCTCTAATGTGAAAATCTAAAATCCGGCAGACTTCCCAGCCCCACTCCTGTCGGGATGTCGGGACTGTATCAGGAACCCCGCCCGAGAGCCCCACCGGGGGACTCTGTCGGCCTTCTTTGCCGGAGGCCGACAGACCTCTCCCCCACACCTTAGGTGACCAAAATAAATTTGCAGTTTTGCTCCTACCCTTGCCTCGTTGCTGGTTCTTTTGTGCCCGCTCTGGTGGTCTTTAGAAAAACAAATCAGTTGGTG
>NW_016881281.1:0-348 GCF_001698545.2 Rhinopithecus bieti | reverse complement strand
CACCTGTGTAGTGTGGCGAGGCCGCTGATAGGTTGGAGGACACCCACCTGTGCTGTGTGGGGAGAGGCCATTGATGGTTGGAGGACACCCACCTGTGCTGTGTGGAGAGGCCGTTGATGGTTGGAGGACACCCACCTGTGTAGTGTGGAGAGGCCGTTGATGGTTGGAGGACACCCACCTGTGTAGTGTGGAGAGGCCGCTGATGGTTGGAGGACACCCACCTGTGTAGTGTGGAGAGGCTGTTGATGGTTGGAGGACACCCACCTGTGCTGTGTGGCGAGGCCGTTGATGGTTGGAGGACACCCACCTGTGCTGTGCGGGAGAAGCCGTTGATGGTTGGAGGACACC
>NW_016881280.1:0-352 GCF_001698545.2 Rhinopithecus bieti | reverse complement strand
ATCAGCGTAGGTCTCAATGCGATCCATAGTAGCCCTTCTCAGATTACTGAAAGACAGTGTTAATGGCCTGCTCCACGAAACATAAGTGTAACTCAGTGAGATGAATTCACACATCACCAAGAAGTTTCTAAGAAAGCTTCTTTCTAGTTTTCCTATGAGGATATTTCCTTTGTCACCGTGAGCTTCACTGCGCTAAGAAGTATCCCATTGCAGATTTCAAGGAAACTGTGATAGCAAACTCATCACTGAAGAGAAACTTGTAACTCTGTGAGTTACATTCACATATCACAATGCAGTTCATCAGAAGGGTTCTTTCCAGTTTCTGTCTGAGGATATTTCCTTTTTCAACGTA
>NW_016881279.1:0-351 GCF_001698545.2 Rhinopithecus bieti | reverse complement strand
TTTTCTGCTTTCTCCTGTGGGCATTTAGTGCTATAAATTTCCCTCTAAACACTGCTTTAGCTGTGTCCCAGAGATTCTGGTACATTGTGTCTTTGTTCTCATTGGTTTCAAAGAACTTATTTATTTCTGCCTTAATTTTGTTATTTACCCAGTAATCATTCAGGAGCAGGTTTTTCAGTTTCCATGTAGTTGTGTGGTTTTGAGTAAGTTTCTTAATCCTGAGTTCTAATTTGATTGCATTGTGGTCTGAGAGACTGTTAGGATTTCTGTTCTTTTGAATTTGCTGAGGAGTGTTTTACTTCTAATTATGTAGTCAATTTTAGAATAAGTGCGATGTGGTGCTGAGAAGAA
>NW_016881277.1:0-352 GCF_001698545.2 Rhinopithecus bieti | reverse complement strand
TGTCTGTGTCACTGTGTCCCATGTAAACGGGAATCATTTGTAGCTTAAGGTAAAATAGGTAACAGGAAACACTACAGAATGGGCACGAAGGCGCACCCCTCATTACCCCGTGTTACAGTCAAGCGTCTGCCTCCTGGGGAAGGATCTGTTCTGTGGGGAGACTAGACATTGATGATTTCCGGATGTGTGAAGGGAAATGCCCTCTGAGAAGCGTGGCTTTGGCCGGAGCACATCAGACAAGAGTTAGCGTGGCATGGAGTTTCCACAGTGCCCCTCAGGCCTGTTGCTTCTCTCCTCTCCCCACCCCTGGCCCTGACTCTTACCAAGGGAGGAAAGTTCAGCTCCAGCTGAG
>NW_016881276.1:0-495 GCF_001698545.2 Rhinopithecus bieti | reverse complement strand
AAATTTCATCCGTTCAAAACGTGAAAGAAGCTTTCTGAGAAACTTCTTTCTGATCTGTGAGTTCATCTCACAGACTTATAACTTAGACTTCAGGAAGCAGTTTGCTAACACTCTTTTCGTGGAATCTGCAAAGTGATATTTGGGAGCCTATTGGGGCCCATGGTGATAAAGGAAATATCCTCACATAATAACTAAAGAGAAGCTTTCTGAGAAACTGCATTGCCATGTGTGAATGCAACTCACAGAGTTACACGTTTCTCTTCAGTGATCAGTTTGTTAGCACAGTTTTCTGGAAATCTGCAATTAGATACTTCATAGCGCAATGAACATTACAGTGACAAAGGAAATATCCACAGATGAAAACTAGAAAGAAGCTTTCTTAGAAACTTCTTGGTGATGTGTGAATTCATCTCACAGAGTTACACGTTTCTCTTCAGTGTTCAGTTTTTTAACATAGTTTTCTGGAAATCTGCAGTTAGATACTTCATAGCGCAA
>NW_016881275.1:0-352 GCF_001698545.2 Rhinopithecus bieti | reverse complement strand
GATCTCTGTGATCCCTGCACGCCTTGCCTCTCCCCCTGCCCTCTCTGCAGCCCTGACCCTGGCAGCCCCTGCCCACCTTCGCCTCTGTGCAGGGCCACAGGCTTCCTTGAAGCAAACGCTATAACTTTGAGCTCTATGCTTTTTTTAAAAAAAAAACAGCTTTATTGAGATATAATTCATTATACTATTCGTTTACTACCTTTTGCATTATACCACACAATGTTTCCATTTCAGTGACACAGTTGAATGGTTTTTTAGTCTATACACAAGGTTGAACAAACATCACCACTATCTAGCCTCAGAGTATTTCCAGACCCCAAAGAAACTCCATGGGCCTTGGCAGTCCCTCCTG
>NW_016881274.1:0-444 GCF_001698545.2 Rhinopithecus bieti | reverse complement strand
AACAGACTTTAAACCAACGAAGATCAAAAGAGACAAAGGCCATCACATAATGGAAAAGGGATCAACTCAACAGGAAGGGCTAACTATCCTAAATATATGTGCACCAATACGGGAGCACCCAGATTCATAAAGTAGGTCCTTAGAAACCTACAAAAAGACTTAGACTCCCACACAATAATAATGGGAGACGTTAACACTCCACTGTCAACATTAGACAGATCAACGAGACAGAAAGTTAAAAGGATATCCAGGAATTGAACTCATCTCTGCACCAAGCAGACCTAATAGACATCTACAGAACTCTCCACCCCACGTCAACAGAATATATATTCTTCTCAGCACCACATCACACTTATTCCAAATCTGACCACATATTTGGAAGTAAGGCACTCCTCAGCAAATGGAAAACAGAAACTATAACAAACTGTCTCTCAGACCACAGTG
>NW_016881273.1:0-576 GCF_001698545.2 Rhinopithecus bieti | reverse complement strand
CTATGGTGAAAAACGAAATATCCTCAGATCAAAATTGGAAGAAAGCCTTCTGAGAAACTGCATTGCATGTGTGAATGCAAACCACAGAGCTACACGTTTCTTTTCAGTGATCAGTTTGCTAAAACAGTTTTCTGGAAATCTGTAATGGGATACTTCTTAGCACAATGAAGCTTACGGTGACAAACGATATATCCTCAGATGAAACCTACAAAGAAGCTTTCTGAGAAACTTCTTTTTGACCTGTGAATTCATCTCACAATGTTGCACCTTAGACCTCAGGAAGCACTTTGCTAACACTCTTTTCGTGGAATCTGCAAAGTGATACTTGGGAGTCTATAGGGGCCCATGGTGAAAAAGGAAATATCCTCAGATACTAACTAGAGAAAAGTTTTCTGAGACATTGCTTTCAGGTGTGTGACTTCATCACACAGAGTTCCACCCTTCCCTTCTAGGAACAGTTTGCTAACGCTGTTGTCGTCGATTCTGCAAAGTGATATTTGGGAGCCCATAGGGGCCCATGGGGAAAAGGAAGTATCCTTACATAAATACTAGAGAGAAGCTTTCTGAGAGATTGCT
>NW_016881272.1:0-351 GCF_001698545.2 Rhinopithecus bieti | reverse complement strand
GCTATAAAAGCGAGCACATGCATTGTTTGGGGCCCTCTTGTATGCTGTGGAACGGAGGGACCAAGTTTGAACTTGCAGTAAAGATCCTTGCCGCTTGGCTTTGCCTCTGGACTCTGGTGGTCTTCTTTGGGGAATAAATGGTCTGGGCATAACATCTGGGGGCTCGTCCGGGATTCCCCAAGCCCACCAGACCCCTGGTCAACGGATCTACTAGGATCGATCTGCTGATAGGTGAGCCGGCTCGTCCCTGTTTGTCTGTCTGTGTCTGTTCTGAACCTGTATCTGTGACTCGCGAGGTCTGTAACTGAAGCTGAAAGCTGACATAGTCCTGGCGGACGCGCTATAGGACGG
>NW_016881271.1:0-974 GCF_001698545.2 Rhinopithecus bieti | reverse complement strand
CTTCCCAGGCGAGGCGATGCCTCGCCCTGCTTTAGCTCTCGCTGGTTGGGCTGTAGCAGCTGACCAGCACCGATTGTCCAGCACTCCCTAGTGAGATGACCCCAGTACCTCAGTTGAAAATGCAGAAATCACTGGTCTTCTGTGTCGCTCACGCTGGGAGTTGGAGACTGGAGCTGTTCCTATTCGGCCATCTTGCTCCGCCCCCCTCAAATTCTTAAGTGATTAAAAAAAACAAAAAAGAATAAAATAGATAAGTCTGATGAGGTGACCACAGAAAGAGGGAGCAGGTGCGAGTGTCATTTGTGAATGAGAGGCATATGTGGAGCTCTAGAGGCCGTGAGAACGAAGAGACAATTGTGCAGAAATGTCTGCTAAGGAGTTAAACTCTGACGCAATGAAGAAATGTCCGGAGATGATGTAGAAGAACAAGATAGAATTCTGTGATGCATTTTTACATGGTTTCTGTAGTAATCAGCACTAATTTTACTTGTACAATGTAAGCAAGGAAGAAAAATGCTTTTCCTATCCAAGGAAATTTATACTATTTACGTACAGCTGGTTGGGCTGTAATTATTTATTATATTATGTAGTTATCCTTTAATATAATCATGTATGATAGTAAAGTAATTAAAGCCATTGTGAGTTACGTATTTTAAGATTGAAGAACAAATTTAACCTCCTGTTCCAAACAACTATAGTTATAACTCTAGCAACTATTTCTCTATTGCAGACCTTAGAAGATACATACATAGTTATAAAAATTTTAAGTAAAATATTAGTAAATTGAAACCAGCAAGCAATTAAAAGAATAATCTACCTCAATCAGAGTTTGTTTTAGAAGTACACAGATGGTTCAACTTGAAAAAATTAATTGGTTCATAAGCTAAAGGAGAAAAATCATAGAAACATCTAAATAAATATCAAAAGATGCTTGATAAAGGTCAGCAAACTCTCCTGATTTAAAGTTTCTGGTA
>NW_016881270.1:0-1904 GCF_001698545.2 Rhinopithecus bieti | reverse complement strand
AAGCAAATGCTGAGAGATTTTGTCACCACCAGGCCTGCCTTACAAGAGCTAAAGGAAGCACTAAATATGGAAACAAAACCAGTCACTGCAAAAACATGCCAAATTGTAAAGACCATCGATGCTAGGAAGAAACTGCATCAATTAATGGCAAAATAACCAGCGAACATCATAATGATAGTATGAAATTCACACATAACAATATTACCCTTAAATGTAAATGGGCTAAATGCCCCAATTAAAAGACACGGACTGGCAAATTGGATAAAGAGTCAAGGCCCATCAGCATGCTGTATTCAGGAGACCCATCTCATGTGCAGAGATGCACATAGGCTCAAAATAAAGGGATGGAGGAAGATCTACCAAGCAAATGTAAAGCAAAAAAAAGCTGGGGTTGCAATCCTAGTGTCTCAGAAAACAGACTTGAAACCAATAAAGATCAAAAGAGACAAGGCCATTACATAATGGTAAAGGGGTCAATTCAAGAAGAGTTAACTATCCTAAATATATATGCACCCAATACAGGAGCACCCAGATTCATAAAGCAAGTCCTTAGAGACCTACAAAGAGACTTAGATTCCCACACAATAATAATGGGAGACTTTAACACCCCGCTGTCAATATTAGGTAAACAAGACAGAAGATTAACAAGGATATCCAGGACCTGAACTCAGCCCTGCACCAAACAGACCTAATAGACACCTACAGAACTCTCCTGCCCAAATCAACAGAATATACATTCTTCTCAGCACCACATCACACTCCAAAATTGCCACATAATTGGAAGTAAAGCACTCTTCAGCAAATGTAAAAGAACAGAAATCACAACAAACTGTCTCAGATCACAATGCAATCAAATTAGAACTCAGGATTAAGAAACTCACTCAAAACCACACAACTACATGGAAACTGAACAACCTGCTCCTGAATGACTACTGGTTAAATAATGAAATGGAGGCAGAAATAAAGATGTTCTTTGAAACCAATGAGAACAGACACAACGTACCAGAATCTTTGGGACACATTTAAAGCAGTGTGTAGAGGGAAATTTATAGCACTAAATGCCCACAAGAGAAAGCAGGAAAGATCCTAAAATCGACACCCTAACATCACAATTAAAATAACTAGAGAAACAAGAGCAGACAAATTCAAAAGCTAGCAGAAGGCAAGAAATATCTAAGATGAGAGCAGAGCTGAAGGAGATAGAGGCACAAAAAAACCCTCAAAAAATCAATGAATCCAGGAGCTGGTTTTTAGAAAAGATCAACAAAATTGGTAGACCACTAGCAAGACTAATAAGAAAAGAGAGAAGAATCAAATAGATGCCATAAACAATGATAAAGGGGATATCACCACTGATCCCACAGAAATACAAACTACCATTAGAGAATAGTATAAACACCTCTACTCAAACTAAAAAATCTAGAAGAAATGGATAAATTCCTGGACATATACACTCTCCCAAGACTAAACCAGGAAGAAGTTGAATCTCTGAATAGACCAATAATAGGTTCTGAAATTGAGGCAATAATTAATAGCCTACTGACCAATAAAAGTCCAGGACCATACGGATTCACAGCCTAATTCTACCAGAGGTACAAAGAGGAGCTGGTACCATTCCTTCTGAAACTATTCCAATCAATAGAAAAAGGGAATCCTTCCTAACTCATTTTATGAGGCCAACATCATCCTGATACCAAAGCCTGGCAGAGACACAACAAAAGAAGAGAATTTTAGACCAATATCCCTGATGAATATCAATGCGAAAATCCTCAAGAAAATACTGTCAAACCGAATCTAGCAGCACATCAAAAAGCTTGTCCACCACGATCAAGTCGGCTTCATCCCTAGGATGTAAGGCTGGTTCAGCATACTCAAATCAATAAATGTAATCCATCACATAAACA
>NW_016881269.1:0-1944 GCF_001698545.2 Rhinopithecus bieti | reverse complement strand
AAAACAAAAAAAAAAAAAAAAAAAAACAAAAAAACCCACGAAACTTTGTTCTTTAAAAGAAAGCCAGCCATTTAAAGGCAAGTCTACTTTTAATTTTAAAAAGAATGCAGTTCACCCAAAAAAACACCAGGTCAAGTAGGGTGGATTAGTTGGCCACAGCTGACTGACAGCTTGACAGCTATCAAGGCAGGCAGTTGACCATCTGGGTCTTCTCCACAAATCATTCCAATGCAGTGGAAGGCATGAATGTGTACCCAAAATGAGAGAGATAATGTGGATAGTGACATGACAGTCTATCAAATGCTGTTGATTCCATAGTATTTTGAGCTTGAAGTCTGGAAAGCATGGTAAGAATTATACTTCCATTGATTTTTCCCTCTTCTGATTAAATAATTTTACCCCTAACCAATAATGAGAAGGAATCTTTAATAAATAATGAAATATCTTTTCCTTCAGTCCTGACATTATAGTTGACCCTTTAACAATATGAGGGTTATGGGAGACAACCTAGGCAGTATCATTCTGCATGGAGGCAAGGGCAAGGATTTTATGACAAAGACAGCAAAAGCAATAGCAACAAAGCAAAAATTGACGAATGGGATCTAATGAAGCTTAAGAGCTTCTGCATAGCAAAAGAAGCTATCAACAGAGTAAACACACAACTTACAGAATGGGAGAAAATATTTGCAAACTATGCATCAAACAAAGGTCTATCCAGCATCTATAAGGAACTTAAATTTACAAGAGAAAACAACCCCATTAAAAGTAGGCAAAGGACAAGAAGAGACATTTATCAAAAGATATACATGCAGCCAAAAAGCATATGAAGAAAAGCTCAATATTGCTGCTCATTAGAGAAATGCAAATGACAACCACAATGAGACACCATCTCATACCATTCACAATGACTACTATTAAAAAGTCAAAAAATAACAGATGCTGGTGAGGTTCCAGAGAAAAGGGAACACTTATACACTGTTGGTGGGAGCGTAAATGAGTTCAATCATTGTGGGAAACAGTATGGCGATTCCTCAAAGAGCTAAAAGCAGAACTACCGTTCAGCCCAGCAATCACATTACTGGGTATATACCAAGAGGAATATAAAGCATTCTATTATAAACACACATGTACACAAACGTTCATTGCAGCACTCTTCACCATAGCAAAGACATGGAATCAACCTAAATGCCCATCAATGACAGATTAGATAAAGAAAATGTGGTACGTATATACAGTGGAATACTATGCAGTCATAAAAAATACAAGCTCATGTCTTGTGGGAAGATGGATGGAGCCAGAGGCTATTAACCTTAGCAAACTAATGCAGAAATAGAAAACAGAGTACTATGTGTGGGAGCTAAATGATAACAAATGGACATAATGAGGGGAACAACAGACATTGGGGCCTACTTGTAGGTGGAGGGTGGGAGGAAGGAGCGGAGCAGAAAAGATCACCATTGGGTACTGGGCTGGGTGATGAAATAATCTGTACAACAAGCCCCCATGACACGAGTTTACCTGTGTAACAAACCTTCACGTGTACTCATGAACCTAAAGTAAGAGTTAAAAAAGCCCCAACAATATGAGGGATAGTGGCACCAACCCCTACACTGTGGAGTTAAAAATCCAGATATACCTCATGACTCACCAAAACCTTAACTACTAATAATCTACTGTTAACCTGACAAAAACAAGAAATGGGGAAAGGATTCCCTATTTAATAAATGGTGCTGGGAAAATTCGCTAGCCATAAGTAGAAAGCTGAAACTGGATCCTTTCCTTACTCCTTATACGAAAATTAATTCAAGATGGATTAGAGACTTAAATGTTAGACCTAAAACCATAAAAACCCTAGAAGAAAACTTAGGTAATACCATTCAGGACATTGGGCAAGGACTCACGTCTAAAACACCACAAGCAATAGCAACAAAAGCCAAAATTGAC
>NW_016881268.1:0-975 GCF_001698545.2 Rhinopithecus bieti | reverse complement strand
AATCTATAAATTACCTTGGGCAGTATGGCCATTTTCAAGACACCGATTCTGCCTATCCATGAGCATGGAATGTTCTCCCATTTGTTTGTGTCCTCCTTTATTTCACTGAGCAGTGGTTTGTAGTTCCCCTTGATGAGGTCCTTCACATCCCTTGTAAGTTGGATTCCTAGGTATTTTATTCTCTTTGAAGCAATTGTGAATGGGAGTTCACTTATGATTTGGCTCTCTGTTTGTCTGTTATTGGTGTATAGGAATGCTTGTAATTTTTGCACATTGATTTTGTATCCTGAGACTTTGCTGAAGTTGCTTATCAGCTTAAGGAGATTTTGGACTGAGACGATGGAGTTTTCTCTAAATATGCAATCATGTCATCTGCAAACAGGGACAATTTGAGTTCCTGTTTTCCTAATTGAATACCCTTTATTTCTTTCTCTTGCCTGATTGCCCTAGCCAGAACTTCCACCACTGTGTTGAATAGGAGTGGTGAGAGAAGGCATCCCTGTCAGTTTTCAAAGGGAATACTTCCAGTTTTTGCACATTCAGTATGATATTGGCTGTGGGTTTGTCATAATAGCTCTTATTATTTTGAGATACGTCCCATCAATACCTAGTTTATGAGAGTTTTTAGCATGAAGGACTGTTGAATTTTGTCAAAGGCCTTTTCTGTAACTATGGAGATAATCGTGTGGTTTTTGTCTTTGGTTCTGTTTATATAATGGATTACGTTTATTGATTTGTGTATGTTGAATGAGCCTTGCATCCCAGGGATGAAGCCAACTTCATCGTGGTGGATAAGCTTTTTGATGTGCTGCTGGATTCGGTTTGCCAGTATTTTATTGAGGATTTTTGCATCAGTGCTCATCAGGGATATTGGTCTAAAATTCTCTTTTACTTTTTTTGTTGTTGTTGTTGTGTCCCTGCCAGGCTTTGGTATAGCATGATGTTGGCCTCATAAAATGAGTTAGGGAGGATTCT
>NW_016881267.1:0-975 GCF_001698545.2 Rhinopithecus bieti | reverse complement strand
GAGGGGAGGGGAGGGGAGGGGAGGGGAGGGAAGGGAAGAGAGATCATCCCTTGTATGTGGGTTTGATTATATTGTGATTAAATTTGCATCTTCAAAACATCCCTCTGTTTATAAGCCAGGAGTAAGGTTTGTATGAAGGGAGACGAGTTAAGGGAGAAATTGCAGTAACTCAAACAAAAGAAGAAGGTAGCCTGTCCTAGTGGGATAGTTGTAATGCTGAATAAATATTTTTTGCATTCGTGCATGCATGAATAATGAGTAGACTCACAATGCTCTTCCCCGACAGTATTATTTTCCTTCTGTCAAACTCGGGCTCATTATTCATGAGGATTCATGTGCCATCTCTTCTGTGACTCTTTCAGTGCCATTCCCACATTGACCTATTCAGGTGGAAGGAACCACTACGGTCCTCACTGGGACTTCCATTTTCATATTTTGTTATAACACCAGCCACAAGGTGTAGAAAACTCTGTGTTTCCTCATCAATATTTACCACTAGACTTTGTTCTCTTTAAGGTTATAGCTCATATACCCAAATATAGCTGGAGTAGACATGTTTTTATTTTCAGAATGAAGGATTACTTTGTGAAGCTCCTAAGGGCAAAGGATATTTTTGATTGTAAGTGAAATGTCACAGACAAATGGAGAATGGTTAAAAAGTGATTATTTAGGGATAGGAACAGCTCCAGTCTCCAACTCCCAGTGCGAGCGACACAGAAGACTGGTGATTTCTGCATTTTCAACTGAGGTACTGGGGTCATCTCACTAGGGAGTGCCGGACAATCGGTGCTGGTCAGTTGCTGCAGCCCGACCAGCGAGAGCTGAAGCAGGGCGAGGCATCGCCTCACCTGGGAAGCGCAAGGGGGAAAGGAATCCCTTTTCCTAGCCAGGGGAACTGAGACACACAACACCTGGAAAATTGGGTGACTCCCACCCCAATACTGCGCTTTAAGCAAATGGGCACCCCAGGAGAAT
>NW_016881266.1:0-1688 GCF_001698545.2 Rhinopithecus bieti | reverse complement strand
TCATCCATGGGATGCAAGGCTGGTGCAACATATGCAAATCAATAAATAATCCATCACATAAACAGAACCAATGACAAAAACCACATGATTATCTCAATTGATGCAGAAAAGGCCTTTGATAAAATTCAACACCGCTTCATGCTAAAAACACTCAATAAACTAGGTATTGATGGAACATATCTCAAAATAATAAGAGCTATTTATGATAAACCCACAGCCAATATCATACTGAATGGGCAAAAGCTGGAAGCACTCCCTTTGAAAACCGGCACAAGACAAGGATGCCCTCTCTCTTATCACTCCTATTCAACATAGTATTGGAAGTTCTGGCCAGGGCAATCAGGCAAGAGAAAGAAATAAAGCGTATTCTATAGGAAGAGAGGAAGTCAAATTAACTCTGTCTGCAGATGGCATGATTGTATATTTAGAAAACCCCATCAGTTCAGTCCAAAATCGCCTTAACCTGATAAGCAACTTCAGCAAAGTCTCAGGATACAAAATCAATGTGCAAAAATCACAGCATTCCTATACACCAATAACAGACAAACAGTGAGCCAAATCATGAGGAAACTCCCATTTACAATTACTACAAAGAGAATAAAATACCTAGGAATACAACTTACAAGGGATGTGAGGAACCTCTTCAAGGAGAACTACAAACCACTGCTCAAAGAAATACAAGGGGACACAAACAAATGGAAAAACATTCCATGCTCATGGATAGGAAGAATCAATATTGTAAAAATGGCCAAACTGCCCAAAGTCATTTATAGACTCAATGCTATTCCATCAATTGACCACTAACTTTCTTCACAGAATTAGAAAAAACTACTTTAAATTTCACATGGAACCAAGAAAGAGTCCACATAGCCAAGATAATCCTAAACAGAAAGAACGAAGCTGGAGGCATCATGCTACCTGACCTCAAACTATACTACAAGGCTAAAGTAACCAAAACAGCATGGTACTGGTACCAAAACAGAGAGATAAACCAATGGAACCGAACAGAGGCCTCAGAAATAACACCACACATCTACAACCTGTCTGATCTTTGACAAACCTGATGAAAACAAGAAACGGGGAAAGGATTCCCTATTTAATAAATGGTGTTGGGACAACTGGCCAGCCATATGCAGAAAACAAACTGGACCCCTTCCTTACCCCTTATACAAAAATTAACTCAAGATGGATTAAAGACTGAAATGTAAGACCTAAAACTATAAAAACCCTAGAAGAAAACCTATTCAGACATAGGCATGGGCAAAGACTTCATGACTAAAACACCAAAAGCAATTGCAACAAAAGTCAAAATTAAATCAGATCTAATTAAATCAGATCTAATTAAACTAAAGAGCTTCTGCACAGCAAAAGAAACTATCATCAGAGAGAACAGGCAACCTATAGAATGGGAGAACAATTTTGTAATCTATCCACCTGACAAAGGGCTAATATCCAGAATCTACAAGCAACTTAAACAAATTTACAAGAAAAAAGACAAACAACCCATCTTAAAGTGGGCGAAGGATATGAACAGGCACTTTTCAAAAGAAGACATTTATGTAGCCAACAAACATGAAAAAAAGCTCATCATCACTGGCCGTTAGAGAAATGCAAATCAAAACTACAATGAAATACCACACCAGTTACAATGGTGATCATGAAAAGGCAGGAAATAACAGATGCTGGAG
>NW_016881265.1:0-731 GCF_001698545.2 Rhinopithecus bieti | reverse complement strand
ACATATGGCTAGCCAGTTTTCCCAGCACCATTTATTAAATAAGGAATCCTTTTCCCAATTTTGTTTTTGTCAGGTTTGTCAAAGATCAGATGGTTGTAGATGTGTGGTATTACTTCTTCTCTTCCATTGGTCCATATCTCTGTTGTGGTAACAGTACCATGCTGTTTTGGTTACTATGGCCTTGTAGTATAGTTTGAAGTCAGGTAGCCTTGATGCCTCCAGGTTTGTTCTTTTGGCTTAGGATTGTCTTGGCAATGCGGGCTCTTTTCTGGTTCCATATGAACTTTAAAGTAGTTTTTTCCAATTCTGTGAAGAAAGTCATTGGTAGCTTGATGGGGATGGCATTGAATCTATAAATTACCTTGGGCAGTATGGCCATTTTCACAATATTGATTCTTCCTATTCATGAGCATGGAATGTTCTTCCATTTGTTTGTATCTCTTCTATTTCGTTGAGCAGTGGTTTGTAGTTCTCCTTGAAGAGGTCCTTCACATCCTCGAAAGCTGGATTCCCACGTATTTTATTCTCTTTGAAGCAGTTGTGAATGGGAGTTCACTCATGACTTGGCTCTCTGTCTGTTATTGATGTATAGGAATGCTTGTGATTTTTGCACATTGATTTTGTATCCTGAGAATTTGCTGAAGTTGTTCATCAGCTTAAGGAGATTTTGGGCTGAGATGTGGCTGAGACAATGGGGTTTTCTAAATACACAATCATGTCATCTGCAAACA
>NW_016881264.1:0-3600 GCF_001698545.2 Rhinopithecus bieti | reverse complement strand
ATACATGTGCCATGATGGTGTGCTGCACCCATTAATTTGTCATTTACATTAGGTATTTCTCCTAATGCTACACCTCCCCAGTCCCCACCCCACAACAGGCCTTGCTGTGTTTGTTGTTCCCCACCCTGTGTCCAAGTGTTTTCATTCTTCAATTCCCACTTACGAGTGAGAACATGCAGTGTTTAGTTTTCTGTCCTTGCAAATAGTTTGCTGAGAATGATGGTTTCCAGCTGCATCCATGTCCCTACAAAGGACATGAACTCATCCTTTTATATGGCTGCATAGTATTCCATGGTGTATATGTGCCACATTTTCTTAATCCAGTCTGTCATTGATGGACATTTGGGTTGGTTCCAAGTCTTTGCTATTGTGAATAGTGCCACAATAACATATGTGTGCATGTGTCTTTATAGTAGCATGATTTACAATCCTTTGGGTGTATATCCAGTAATGAGATTGCTGGGTCAAATGGTATTTCTAGTTCTAGATCCTTGAGGAATCGCCACACTGTCTTCTACAATGGTTGAACGAGTTTACAGTCCCACCATACAGGGGATATGGAGAAGCATTCCTATTTCTCTATGTCCCCTCCAGCATCTGTTATTTCCTGACTTTTAACGATCCGCATTCTAACTGGTGTGAGATGGTATCTCATTGTGGTTTTGATTTGCATTTCTCTGATGACCAGTGATGATGAGCATTTTTTCATGTGTCTGTTGGCTGCATAAATGTCTTCTTTTGAGAAGTATCTGTTCATATCCTTTGCCCACGTTTTGATGGGGTTGTTTGTTTTTTTTCTTGTAAATTTGTTTGAATTCTTTGTAGATTCTGGATATTAGCCCTTTGTCAGATGGGTAGATTGTAAAAGTTTCTCCCATTCTGTAGGTTGCTTGTTCACACTGATTGTGGTTTCTTTTGCTGTGCAGAAGCTCTTTAGTGTAATTAGATCCCATTTGTCTATTCTGGCTTTTGATGACTATTTGAATATATTTTGTAATGGTGTACAAAATAGGTATTCGTTAGTAGTTTGGGGGGGAAATGTTTCCTTTCATTTTTTATACCTCCTTATTTCAATTATGATTAGAACTTTCATAAAGATAGAATGTGGAATTTTGTAAAATGCCTTTTAGCATTTGCTAAGTGTTATTTGCTATAATAGCATTTTTTTCTCTTTTATGTTGTTCACATCATAAATTATGTTAAAGATTCTCTAATAGAAAAGGATTGTATTATATATCACTACTGCTATCACAACATTGTTTGGGAATCATTTTCTGCTGCAAGACAAATCACTCAAGATTAATATTATAGAAGTCAAAGAAAGAGACTATAAAGAGAAAAGACTAACATTAAAGATGAAAGGGCAAAATTAACTTCATTTGAAGATTGTATGCTTGCATACTTAGAAAATCCAAAACACTGCTAAAACAACCTACTAAAATGAATGAAGATTGAACAGTGTGGTAATATAAAAGATAAATATATGTTACTGGTAGAGTTGGGTTTTTTGTTTGGTTGGTTGGTTTGGTTTTAGACAGAATCTGGCTCTGTTGCCCAGGCTGGAGTGCAGTGGCGCGATCTCGGCGCACTGCAGGCTCCGCCTCCCGGGTTCACGCCATTCTCGTGCCTCAGCCTCCCGAGTAGCTGGGACTACAGGCTTTCGCCACCACGCCCGGCTAATTTTTTGTATTTTTTTGGTAGAGATGGGGTTTCACCGTGTTAGCCAGCATGGTTTCAATCTCCTGACCTCGTGATCCGCCCGTCTCGGCCTCCCAAAGTGCTGGGATTACAGGCGTGAGCCACCGCGCCCGACCTGAGTTGGGCTTTTTTTAACATGCTAGGTGGAGTACAAATATAAAGTGTTTTCATTTTATATCATGATGGGCTTTAATAAATACTCTGTTAAAGCTTTCTTTCCTGTCCCTTTCATTTGGGTAGCATCCTTTTATTTCAGGAACAAAAGCATCTGGTCTAGCTAAGTGTCAAAATTACACAGCAAGAAAAGTGATCCGTCATTATACTATAAACATTTTGTTTGCTCCTACATATATTTAAAATAATTATTTTAAATTGCCATATTGCATAACATAGTATTTATGTACCATGTTTAATGAAATGTTCTCTAGTTTTATTAGAGATAATCCTTTAATAATGACTTTTTTTTTTTTTAATGAGACAGCGTCTCACTTTGTCACTCAGGCTGGAGTGCAGTGGCGTGATCTTGGCTCACTGCAGCCTTGACCTCCCAGATTCAAGTGATCCTCCTGCCTCAGTCTCCACAAGTAGCTGGCAAGACAACTGCACACCACCATGCCTAGCCAAGTTCTGTATTTTTTGTAGGGATGGAGTTTCACCATGTTGTCCAGACAGGTCTCGAACTCCTGAGCTCAAGCAATCTGCCCATCATGGCTTCCCAAAGTGCTAGGACCTATTACAGGTGTGAGCCACCATGCCCAGACAATAATGACATTTTAATTACATGACTACATTCTTAGAATTATTTCCTTAGCATAAATTCCCAAGTATGTATAAATGATTTACTGCTTCTTGGGTTTTCATTTTCCAAGTTCTTTTCCAAGAAGGCTGTACCAATGTGCACTGTTATTAATTTCGCAAGTATTGGTTGACTACTTCTCTCTTACCGTTGTGATTGGGAAGAATATTTAATTGTATTTTATCACCATCTTTATCCTGTTCCTATTATCTGTATTTTATGTAGATATATCTTTTAAGATACAAAACACCAGGTGATCAACAAGGGCTGCAACTTTAGTATCCTACCAGTTATATAATTCTTGTTCAATACATGTTTGGTTTAGAATCTTGTCTGACAAGTGATCACAGGGGAAAGGGGCCTGGATCTTTTGTTCCATCCTAAGCAGAGGAGTTTCTATGGCTGACCATTGTTTCCATTGAACTTAACAATAGATTTTGTACTGGAATTTAACAGTTGTTGGAGGATGTTTTAGGAATAGATAAAAGAGCAGTACAGAGGGAAGGAGTCAAGTGTACTTTTCAGTAATGAGGGAGGTATGAGAGTGACCCCAAAAGGCCTAAAAGGATCCAGGAGAGGTTCTGGATTGGGGTAAGATGCAGTAAGTACACTCAAGCCTGTTGCTTCCAAATCCCTTTAAAGGATGCACTGAGCAGCCATGTGAAGAGCCGAAAACAAGGAGTGACAGGCAGATGAGCAAGGAGACTAGAATTCAAGTGCCGTTGAACTGGCAGTGGTGCCGTTTCATTTCCCTCCAGTACAACAGGTCCTTGAATTACCTTGCTTTGTTCAAAGTCATTTCATATAACCCCAATGAGGAAAAACATTGATTCCCAACTGGGACCACTGTCTGTGTGGAGTTTGCATGTTCTCTGTGTTTCTTTGGGTTGTGGGTTTTTTCTGGGTTCTCTGGTTTCCCAAAGCTGTGCACATTCAGTTAATTGCATGTCTGAATTGTCCCAACATAAGTTAGCATAGTATGAGCATCCCTGTGATGAGAGGGCGTCCTGTCCAGGGTTGGTGCCTGACTTGTTCTGAGTTCCTGGATAGGGAGGCTCTGATCACCCGTGACCCTGCTCTGGAATAAGTAGATAGGAAAATGAATG
>NW_016881263.1:0-576 GCF_001698545.2 Rhinopithecus bieti | reverse complement strand
AATAAATAGTACTGGGAAAATTGACTAGCCATAAGCAGAAAGCTGAAACTGGATCTTTCTTTACTCCTTATATGAAAATTAATTCAAGATGGATTAGAGACTTAACTATTAGACCTAAAACCATAAAAAACCCAGAAGTAAACCTAGGTAATACTTCAGGACATAGGCATGGGCAAGGACTTCATGTCTAAAATACCAAAGCAACAGCAACAAAAGCCAAAACTGACAAATGGGATCTAATTAAACTAAAGAGCTTCTGCACAGCAAAAGAAACTACCATCAGAGTGAACAGACAACCTACAGAATGGGAGAAAATTTTTGCAATCTACTCAGCAGACAAAGGGCTAATATCCACAACCTACAAAGAACTCAAACAAATTTAGAAGAAAAAAACAAACAACCCCATCAAGAAGTGGACAAAGAATATGAACAGACACTTCTCAAAAGAAGACATTCATACAACCAACAGACACATGAAAAAATTCTTATCACTCGCCATCAGAGAAATGCAAATCAAAACCATGAGATACCATCTCACACCAGTTAGAATTGCCATCATTAAAAAATCAGGAAACA
>NW_016881262.1:0-446 GCF_001698545.2 Rhinopithecus bieti | reverse complement strand
AGTCCTCCTCACCCTCCTGTGAAGATCCTTCAGATAAGTCTGCGTCTTCGTCCTCCATTGAATATCCTTCAGCTGAATCTAGGTCTTCATCCTCCTGTGAATATCCTTCATATAAGCCTAGGTCTTCATACTCTTGTGAAAATCCTTCAGGTAAGTCTAGGTCTTCATCCTCCTGTGAAGATCCTTCAGATGAGTCTAGGTCTTCATCCTCCTGTGAAGATCCTTCACCTGAGTCTAGGCCTTCGTCCTCCTCCTCTTGGACTGGATTGATGGAGTTCTCTCGGGACTGGTCATTCTCCAGTTGATTTGAATTTATTTTCATAAACTTCCTGTAGGAAAACACTAATACTGTTGAATATTCTGATGTTTTCATCTTTTTCAAACTCGGTTCAGGGGCTAAGTCCCTGTTTGGTGTCTCCTGTATCTGTTAAGAAAACAGGGAGAGG
>NW_016881261.1:0-576 GCF_001698545.2 Rhinopithecus bieti | reverse complement strand
CAGAAACCTCTGCAGATGTAAATGATCCAGTTTGACAGCTTTGAAGAGAGCAGTGGGTCTCCCAGCATGGAGGTTGAGATCTGAGAACGGACAAACTGCATGCTCAAGTAGGTTCCTGACTCTTGAGTAGCCTAACTGGGAGACATCCTCCACTAGGTGCAGACTGACACCTCACACCTCACACGGTGGGGTACACCCCTGAGACGAAGCTTCCAGAGAAAGAATCAGACAGCAGCACTCGCTGATCAGCAATATTCTTTCTTCTGCAGCCTCCACTGCTGATACCCAGGCAAACAGGGTCTGGAGTGGACCTCAAGCAAACTCCAACAGACCTGCAGCTGAGGTTCCTGACTGTTACAAGGAAAACTAACAAACAGAAGGGACACCCACACCAAAACCCCATCAGTATGTCACCATCACCAAAGATCAAAGGCAGATAAATCCACAAAATTGGGGAAAAAGCAGGGCAGAAAAACTGGAAATTCAAAAAATCAGAGCGCATCACCCCCCCAAAGGAATGCAGCTCATCGCCAGCAATGGATCACAGCTGGATGGAGAATGACATTGACGAGTTGA
>NW_016881260.1:0-577 GCF_001698545.2 Rhinopithecus bieti | reverse complement strand
CCGCGCCCGGCCCAGTTTTCTACATATAGCTGGCCAGTTTTCCCAGCACCATTTATTAAATAGGGAATCTTTTCCAAATTTCTTGCTTTTGTCAGATTTGTCAAACATCAGATGGTTGTAGATGAGTGGTATTATTTCTGAGGGCTCTGTTCTGTTCCATTGGTCTATATCTCTGTTTTGGTACCAGTACCATGCTGTTTTGGTTACTGTAGCCTTGTAGTTAGTTTGAAGTCAGGTAGCATGATGCCTCCAGCTTTGTTCTTTTGGCTTAGGATTGTCTTGGCAATGAGGGCTCTTTTTTGGTTCCATATGAACTTTAAAGTAGTTTTTCCAATTCTGTGAAGAAAGTCACTGGTAGCATGATAGGGATGGCATTGAATCTATAGATTACCTTGGGCAGTATGGCCATTTTCACGACATTGATTCTTCCTATCCATGAGCATGGAATGTTCTTTCATTTGTTTGTGTGCTCTTTTATTTCGTTGAGCGGTGGTTTGTAGTTCTCCTTGAAGAGGTCCTTCATATCCCTTGGAAGTTGGATTCCTTGGTATTGTATTCTCTTTGAAGCAATTGTGAA
>NW_016881259.1:0-2382 GCF_001698545.2 Rhinopithecus bieti | reverse complement strand
TTTTTGAGACGGAGTCTTGCTATGTCGCCCATGCTGGAGTGCAGTGGCGCTATCTCGGCTCACTGCAAGCTCCGCCTCCCGGGTTCCCGCCATTCTCCCGCCTCAGCCTCCCAGTAGCTGGGACTATAGGCGCCCGCCACCGAGCCCGGCTAGTTTTTTATATTTTTTTTAGTAGAGACGGGGTTTCACCGTGTTAGCCAGGAGGGTCTCGATCTCCTGACCTCGTGATCCACCCGCCTCGGCCTCCCAAAGTGCTGGGATTACAGGCTTGAGCCACCGCGCCCGGCTCATGTTTCTTAATATATGCCCCATACTGTCCCTTTCCTCCATCCTTTAGGCTCTTTCCATGTGTTCTAGATATAGAACATTATTCTCTGATCAGGAAATTCCTACATATTCTCTACCTCTTTTCAGAGGGTTTACTTCTGCTTTAACAGAAAACTGGCTGTCTCTTGCCAGTCCCCCAAGTAACTCATAAATTTATATGTCTGGCCTAGATTTTTCTATTGAGATTAAGATTCATAAATACCACTGCTTCCTTTATGTTTCCAGTTGGATGTTCTCAGACTAAGATCTTCTTCTCAGACAGAACTCTTGATACTTTTTGTCTAAATCTTTCCTCCTTTAATTTCAGTCATTTCAATAAATGATACCTCCATCCACTTAGATGCTAAAATCAAGAAGTTATGGAGTCATCCTTTATAATTTCCCTAATCCAATTCAGTTTATCCTGACAGCCTGTTTCTTCTGTCTTCAAAATATCATTTTCCTTTTTTTTCCATTGCTCTTACCAGTACCCTGGTAGTATTAGCCACCAAGTTTCACCCAGAGCCCCACAACAGCTTTCTGACTGCCCTTCCGTCTCCCACTGTGTGCTCCTTCAGGAATTCTCCACACCATAGCGAGTGAGCTGCAGGCACAGAAGTTAATCATGCTGTTACCCTTCTTAAGATCTTTCAGTGTTTTTTGTATCAGTCCTTTATGCAGCCCAGAAGGCCCTTTGTGATCTGGCTGCTGTCCTTCTCTCTAGCTCTTCCACCCACAACTCACTAGCTCTATCCTTCCTCCCTGGTTTTTTCTTTCCCTCCCTCCTTCCCTTCTTCATTTTTGTTTAACACATCACATTATCTCCCTCTGAGCTTTTGTGCAAGTTGTTCCATCTGCCTGGAATGTTCTTGGCTTATTCTTTTATCTTCCTTTTTTCAGCTTAATCCTTTCCTGTGGAATGTAAAAATAGACCTTCCTTCCTTCCTTCCTTCCTTCCTTCCTTCCTTCCCTCTCTCCCTCCCTCCCTTCCTCCCTTCCTTCCTTCCTCTCTCTTTTGCCTCTTATTTTCTCTCTCTCTTCTTTTCTCTTTTTTAAGAGATGGGAAGCTGGGTGCAGTAGTTCACGCCTGTAATCCCAGCACTGAGGCGGGCAGATCACGAGTTCGGTTGTTCGAGACCAGCCTGGCCAACATGGTGAAACCCCATCTCTACAAAAGATACAGAAAATTAGCTGGGCATGGTGGTGCATACCTGTAATCTCAGCTACTCAGGAGGCTGAGGCAGGATAATTGCTTGAACCCAGGAGGCAGAGGTTGCAGTGAGCCGAGACTGCACCATTGCACTCCAGCCTGGGCAAAAGGGTGAGACTCCATCTCAAAAAATAAAAAATAAAAAAATAAAAAGACATGGGCATGCTCTGTTGCCTAGGCTGAAATGCATGGTACATTCATAGCTCACTATAACCTTGAACTCTTGGGCTCTAGTGGTTCCCCCACCTCAGCATCATAAGTAGCTGGGACTACAGGCATGTGCCACCATGCTCAGCTATTTTTTAAATTTTTTGTTTGTTTGTTTGTTTGTTTTACTTATAAACTTTTTTATTATTATACTTTAAATTCTAGGGTACATGTGCATAATGTGCAGATTTGTTACATATGTATACTTGTGCCATGTTGGTGTGCTGTACCCATCAACTCGTCAGCACCCATCAACTTGTCATTTACATCAGATATAACTCCCATCAGGAATAACTCCCAATGCAATCCCTCCCCCCTCCCCCCTCCCCATAATAGGCCCCGGTGTGTGATGTTCCCCTTCCCGAGTCCAAGTGATCTCATTGTTCAGTTCCCACCTATGAGTGAGAACATGTGGTGTTTGGTTTTCTGTTCTTGTGATAGTTTGCTGAGAATGATGGTTTCTAGCTGCATCCATGTCCCTACAAAGGACACGAACTCATCCTTTTTTATGGCTGCATAGTATTCCATGGTGTATATGTGCCACATTTTCTTAATCCAGTCTGTCACAGATGGATATTTGGGTTGATTCCAAGTCTTTGCCATTGTGACTATTGCCGCAATGAACATATGTGTGCATGTGTCTTTATAGCAGTGTGATT
>NW_016881258.1:0-851 GCF_001698545.2 Rhinopithecus bieti | reverse complement strand
CACACACACAATTTTATTTGAATTAAAATGTTAATACAAAATAATTATAAAACATTTAAGAGAAAACATACGTTATCAGTGTTGAACAGCTTTTCTTATGTAAAGAAATATTAAGTACTGGAGATTGATAAGACTGACTCAATTAAAATTTAAAATAACTAATCTTAACAAACAACTCCATAAATAATATAAAAAATAAACTGTAGACTAGAAGAAAATATTTTGAATGTCTATACCCCTTTTACTGTAAGAAATTACAATATAGGCCAGGTGTGGTAGCTCGCACCTGTAATCCCAGGAGGCCGAGGCAGAAGGATCACTTGAGGTCAGAAGTTCGAGACCAGTCTGGCCAACATGGTGAAAACCTATCTCTACTAAAAATACAAAATTAGCCAGAATGGTAGTGCACTCTTGTAATCCCAGCTACTTGGAAGGCTGAGGCAGGAGAATTACTTGAACCCAGGGACTGGAGGTTGCAGTGAGGCCAGATTGCACCACTGCACTCCAGCCTGGGTGACAGAGTGAGATGCTGTCTCAAAAATAAATAAATAAAATAGAAAAAAAAAGAAAAAAATTAGAATCTAGAATATGTTACAAATTAATGGAAAAGAAAAGAAAACAGCCCAATAGAAAAGTGGTCAAAATTGTGAATATTCTGCTATTCATGGAAAATAAAAAAGAAAATGAGAATAGCTAATAAACACGTGAATATATTTCTGCAACATCAGTAGGAACCAGAGAGATGCCAATTAAACCAATGATGACATTCCATTTCAACTCATCAGACTGGAAAACCATCAATCATTCAGTGTTCCTGGCAATGAGGGAAAGAAATTTCCTATAATGCCATT
>NW_016881257.1:0-974 GCF_001698545.2 Rhinopithecus bieti | reverse complement strand
TTATTTATTTTGAGACGAAGTCTCGCTCTTCCGCCCAGGCTGGAGTGCAGAGGCAGGAACTCCGCTCACTGCAAGCTCCGCCTCCCGGGTTCACGCCATTCTCCTGCCTCAGCCTTCCGAGTAGCTGGGACTACAGGCGCCCGCCACCTCGCCCGGCTAGTTTTTTGTGTTTTAGTAGAGACGGGGTTTCACCATGTTAGCCAGGATCGTCTCGATCTCCTGACCTCGTGATCCGCCTGTCTCGGCCTCCCAAAGTGCTGGGATTACAGGCCTGAGCCACCGCGCCCGGCCAGCTGTGTCATTTAATGACGAGGTTATGTTCTGAGAAGTGTGTTATTAGGCAATTTTGTCATAGTGCAAACATCATAGAGTGTTCTTTCACAAACCTGGATAGTAGAGCTTACTAGGCTACATGGTAGGGCCTATTGCTCCCAGGCTACAAACCTGTACAGCATGGTACTGTACTGAATACTGTGAGGGAATTGTAACACAATTGTATTTGTGTGTTTAAACATGTCTAAACATACAAAAAAGGAAATGTGTTGAGCTAGGACATTCTGATAGCTACGATGTCATGTCACTGACAGGCTACCACGTCACTAGGCAACAGGAATTTTTCAGCTCTGTTATAGTGTAATGGGACCACTGTCATATATGTAGTTTATTGTTTCTTTTCTTTTCTTTTATTTTATTTTATTTTATTTTATTTTATTTTATTTTATTTTTTATTATACTTTAAGTTCTAGGATACATGTGCATAACGTGCAGGTTTGTTACATATGTATACTTGTGCCATGTTGGTGTGCTGCACCCATCAACTCGTCAGCACCCATCAATTCGTCATTTATATCAGGTATAACTCCCAATGCAATCCCCCCCCCCCCCCCCCCCCCATGATAGGCCCCGATGTGTGATGTTCCCCTTCCCGAGTCCAAGTGATCTCATTGTTCAGTTCCCACCTGTGGGTGAGAACA
>NW_016881256.1:0-2364 GCF_001698545.2 Rhinopithecus bieti | reverse complement strand
CTATCATTGATGGGCATTTGGGTTGGTTCCAAGTCTTTGTTATGGTGAACAGTGTCACAATAAACTACGTGTGCATGTGTCTTTGTAGTAGAATGATCTATAATCCTTTGGGTATATACCCGGTAATGGGATTGCTGAGTCAAATGTTATTTCTAGTTCTAGATGCTTGAGGAATCGCCATACTGTCTTCCACAATGGTTGAACTTATTTGCACTCCCACCAACAGTGTAAAAGCATCCCTATTTCTCCACATCCTCTCCAACACCTGGTGTTTCCTGACTTTTAATGATTGCCATTCTAACTGGTGTGAGATGTTATCTCATTGTGGTTTTGATTTGCATTTCTCTGATGACCAGTGATGATGAGCATTTTTTCATGTGTCTGTTGGCTGCATAAATGTCTTCTTTTGAGAAGTGTCTGTTCATATCCTTCATCCACTTTTGGTGGGGTTGTTTTCTTGTAAATCTGTTTAAGTTCTTTATAGAATCTGGATATTAGCCATTTGCCAGATGGATAGATTGCAAAATTTTCTCCCATTCTGCAGGTTGCCTGTTCATTCTGTCAATAGTTTTTTTTGCTGTGCAGAAGCTCTTTAGTTTAATTAGATCCCATTTGTCAATTTTGGCTTTTGTTGCCGTTGCTTTTGGTGTTTTAGTCATGAAGTCTTTGCCCATGTCTATTTCCTGAATGGTATTGTCTATGTTTTCTTCTAGGATTTTATGGTTTTAGGTCTAATATTTAAGTCTTTAATCCATCTTGAGTTGATTTTGTGTAAGGTGTAAGGAAGGGATCCAGTTTTAGCTTTCTGCATATGGCTAGCCAATTTTCCCAACACCATTTATTAAAGAAGGGAATCCTTTCCCCATTTCTTGTTTTGTCAGGTTTGTCAAAGATCAGATGGTTGTAGATGTGTGGTGTTATTTCTGAGGCCTCTGTTCAGTTCCATTGGTCTATATATATGTTTCGGTACCAGTACCATGCTATTTTGTTACTGTAGCCTTGTCATATAGTTTGAAGTTAGGTAGTGTGATGCCTCTAGCTTTGTTCTTTTGCTTAGGATTGTCTTGCCTATACAGGCTCTTTTTTGGTTCCACATGAAATTTAAAGTAATTTTTTTTCCAATTCTTTGAAGAAGGTCAATGGTTGCTGGATAGGGATAGCATTGAATCTATAAATTACTTTGGGCAGTATGGCCATTTTCATGATATTAATTCTTCCTATCCATGAGCATGGAATGTTTTCCATTTGTTTGTGTCTTCTCTTATTTCCTTGAGCAGTGGTTTGTAGTTCTCTTTAAAGAGGTCCTTCACATTGTTGTATTCCTAGGTATTTTATTCTCTTTGTAGCAATTGTGAATAGGAGTTCACTCATGATTTGGCTGGCTGTCTGTTATTGGTGTATAGGAATTCTTGTGATTTTTGCACATCGATTTTGTATCCTGACAGTTTGCTGAAGTTGCTTATCAGCTTAAGGAGATTTTGGGCTGAGATGATGGCGTTTTCTAAATATACAATTATGTCATCTGCAAACAGAGACAATTTGACTTCCTCTTTTCCTAATTGAATACCCTTTACTTCTTTCTCTTGCCTGATTGCCCTGGCCTGAACTTCCAATACTATGTGGAATAGGAATGGTGAAAGAGGGCATCCTTGTCTTGTGCCAGTTTTCAAAGGGAACACTTCCAGTTTTGCCTATTCAGTATGATATTGGTTGTGGGTTTGTCATAAATAGCTCTTATTATTTTGAGATACGTTCCATCAACACCTAGTTTATTGAGAGGTTTTAGCATGAAGGGCTGTTGAATTTGTTGAAGACCTTTTCTGCATCTATTGAGATAATCGTGGTTTTGTCATTGGTTTTGTTTATGTGATGGGTTACATTTATCGATTTGCGTATGTTGAACCAACCTTGCATCTCAGGGATGAAGCCCACTTGATCATGGTGGATAAGCTTTTGATGTGCTGCCGGATTTGGTTTGCCAGTATTTTATTGAAGATTTTCGCATCAGTGTTCATCAGGGATATTGGCCTGAAATTTTCTTTTATTGTTGTGTATCTACCAAGTTTTGGTATTAGGATGTTGCTGGCCTCATAAAATGAGTTAGGGAGGATTCCCTCTTTTCCATTGTTTGGAATAATTTCAGAAGGAATGGGACCAGCTCCTCTTTGTACCTCTGGTAGAATTCAGCTGTAAATTCATCTGGTCCTGGCCTTTTTTTTTTGGTTGGTAGGCTATTAATTACTGCCTCAATTTCAGATCTTGTTATTGGTCTATTCAGGGATTTGATTTCTTCCTAATTTAGTCTTGGGAGGACATATGTGTCCAGGAGTATATCCATTTCTTCTAGATTTTCTAGTTTATTTG
>NW_016881255.1:0-2182 GCF_001698545.2 Rhinopithecus bieti | reverse complement strand
ATTTTATTCCCCTTTCAGGCTCTTTGGGATACTGCAAATGCTGTGGCAACCCATCACAATCTTTCATTGGTCATGTCAAAAGACTTATGTTGTCCTTCATGGTACTTCAGATGACTACAGTTACAAAACTAAGTGCACACAATTACCCACCATGGTGACATGCATTTATGCATTTTGCTTTTTGACCTATTTCTTTACGAATATGGTTTGTCTGCTCATAACTGTTGTACCCATGAGACTCTAAAGATGAGTGTTTATGCTTGCAAAAATATGCATATTTTACGTATTTTATTGTGTAAAGTTGTCTATACAATAGACCTTTACACAATAATAACAATAGACCTTTACATAATAAATATATATGTGTGTGTGTGTATATATATATATATATATATTTTTTTTTTTTTTGAGACGGAGTCTCGCTCTGTCGCCCAGGCTGGAGTGCAGTGGCCGGATCTCAACTCACTGCAAGCTCCGCCTCCCGGGTTTACGCCATTCTCCTGCCTCAGCCTCCCCAGTAGCTGGGACTACAGGCACCCGCTACCTCACCTGGCTAGTTTTTTGTGTATTTTTAGTAGAGACGGGGTTTCACTGTGTTAGCCAGGATGGTCTCGATCTCCTGACCTCGTGATCCACCCGTCTCGGCCTCCCAAAGTGCTGGGATTACAGGCTTGAGCCACCGCGCCGGGCCTCCAGAATTATATTTTCAAGATTTTGATCTTTTTTAAGTTTTCAACATTTGGAATTATGGCATGTAGGATTGTTTCTTTCAGAATTATTATAGGCTTCCATTATCCATAACTTTTACGGTTTTCTTTCCTCTTCTGTTGGCCTTTGGCAAAGCAAAAACAAAATAATAACAAGCCCTTTTCTCTCTCTTAGTGGTATCTATGCTTGGAATGTGCAGATTTATATCTTGTGGCCCAAGAGTTTTAGCCTTCATTAGATTATTAAGTGACATTTCCATTTAATGTCCAGTTTCAACAGTCAGAGCCTCTATCCCATAAGACCAATGAGATTTTAGTCATTTTTCCACTTTTCTGCTTTCCAGCTCTGTTTGGGAACTCCTAGGTAATGCATACAATGTTCCGCAAATCAGTCCTGGTTATTGTTCCCTGTCTCCATCAGTGGTAGGGCTTCAGTCCATTGCTTCATTCTCCTGCAGGTCCCCTCTTCCATTTTGAGACCAGCTTCTCCCAAGTGTCACTTGCTTTTCCTTGGGAGAAGGATGATAACAGATTATTCTCTCCAGTGGGAGCAGACATTAGGTTATAATGTTTATTAAAATTTATCAGATAGTTTAAGAAGAACAGAAGGGAATTGTAACACAGAAAGCCTAAAACTGGAACCTATAGATAGCCATTCCAGAGTCCACAGATGCAGGCTCCTCTGCAGATGTCACTCTTAGCTCTGGACCCAACTACAAATTGTAGGGTACTGCTTCCCTCCAAAAAGGAGTAGCCTTGAACACAACAAGGCCACTGATTCAGAGTCCAGAGAAAGGAAGGTGTTTCCTCTTCTACCCTGTCTAAGCTGAGCCCCTAAAGTCCCCATTTCCTGCCCTAATTAATTAGGGAATAATTGCAGGTGGGGATAAAGTCTAATTGGTTGACAGAGAGCCCTCACCTCATCCCCCACTCTTATAGGGGTATGGACTTGCTCTTTGGAATCCCCAGACCATTGAGATGCAACAGTGCATTCCTCAAGCATGCCGTTGTTTGGTCTTATGTGACTCCATGTGTAACTTCAACAATCCAGACTTGTTTAGATGCTTTTTAAACTATTTTGTTGTTGCTTTATTGCACTGGCACTTTTATTGAGCAGCTGTTAGGAGAGTAGACATCTATCTCTTGTTCCCAATCTAAGGAGAAAGCCCTTAAGTCAGTATTAAGTATAATACTGGCCGGGCGCGGTGGCTCAAGCCTGTAATCCCAGCACTTTGGGAGGCTGAGACGGGTGGATCATGAGGTCAGGAGATCGAGACCATCCTGGCTAACACGGTGAAACCCCGTCTCTACTAAAAATACAAAAAACTAGCCGGGCGAGGTGGTGGGCGCCTGTAGTCCCAGCTACTCCGGAGGCTGAGGCAGAAGAATGGCCTAAACCCGGGAGGCGGAGCTTGCAGCGACATGAGATCGGGCCACTGCACCCCAGCCTGGGCGACAGAGCAAGACTCCGTCTC